>NC_088927.1:46980000-47115000 GCF_038396675.1 Hydra vulgaris | reverse complement strand
TTTGTATAAGCGGTTAAACATTAGCCTTTCAAGAATTTTATCAATGTTGGAGAGGAGGGAAATTGGCCTATAGTTTGATATTAATAGTTTTGAATCAGTTTTAAAAATAGGTACAACTTTGGCAGTTTTTAAGTTTTCGGGGAAATACCACTTGAGAACGAGATATTAAAAATGTTAGAAAGAATTCTTGAGAGTTCTGTTTTTAATAGTTTTAGAATTTTAACAGGCAGACCATTTATTTGGTCCAGAAGCTTTATTTGCGTCTAAAGAGTTGATAATATTTAAAATTTCATGTTCGTCAGTAGGTTTTATAAAGAATGATTTTTGAAAAGGATTTGATAAGTAATATGTGAAATGATTCATGGATGAAGGAATTGTTGCCTGGATATCCTTACCAATGTTAGTAAAGTAGTTGTTGAAAGCATTACAAATATCAAAGGGGTTTGTTATTGTTTTATTGTTATGTATGATTACATTAGGAGTTGTTTGAGAGTTACTTTTAATATTAATAATGTTTTTAATGCCTTTCCAGGTTGCTTTTATATTCTTTATGTTTTCAGTAAAATAATTATCGTAGTATTTTTTTTTTGCTTTCTTTGAGTTTAGATTAGAGGTTATTTCGAAATGTTTTATACACATTATGATATATGGTTTTATTTGTTTGATTTTTAGACCTAATATATTTTTTAAAGAGATTATTTTTGTGCTGTATAGAGTGCTTGAGTTCATCTGATATCCATGGTTTAGTCTTGAATTTAATGTTTTGTTTGTTAAGCTTTTTCAAAGGCGCATGAATATCGAGCAGTTGATTAATGTTGGAAATAGTATTCTCAAGAGACTGAGTACAATTATCAGGGTATATTTTTGGTTCTCTGTCTAAACTAAGATTGTGAAAATCGTTTCTAAATGCAACTTCATTGAACAATACATATTTTATACAATTATAAATATAATATACATATATAATATATATATATATATATATATATATATATATATATATATATATATATTTATATATATATATATATATATATATATATATATATGTATGTATGTATTATATACATATTACATATATATACATATATATGTATTATATATATATATATATATTTATATGTATATATATTTATATATATATAATGTGTATATATATATATGTATGTATATATATATATATATATATATATATATATATATATATATTTATGTATGTGTGTGTGTGTATATATGTATATATATATATATATATATATATATATTATATATATATATATATATATATATATATATATGTGTGTATATATTAGGGTGTTCCAAAAAAATGACTTTTTTGAATTTCAACTAACATTGCTTTTCATAAGGTGCCCCAACCTTGATATTACTAATAAATTTTTTTTTTTTTCATGATTAGATCACTCCATGACTTTCCTCAATGGGTCCAAAGGTCATTTTTTGCCCTTTTTTTGCCCATATTTCGGACTAACTGAGGGGAGTGTTACCATTATCCAAATTGATTTTTCTTTCTTTTTTTTTTGTTGTTTTATCTTTTTGAAAGAAATTAAAGTATAATGTTAAGCTTAATTTTTTTTTTTACTTGAACAATGAAGATTAAAAAATTCAAAAAAAATGGCATTTTTAAGCTTTTTTGCACTATATTAGTGTTCTGCTTGTTAACAAGATTCTTTACTTATTAAGATATTTATATTTACGTAATAAAATCATATTTATGATTAGTTTCTTAAGTAATTAGTTGTCAAACATAGTTTTTGCTTATAAGTTTATTTTGTAAACAAAGAATTTTTTACATAATCATATTTTTTTTTAATTGTTCTTTCGCTCTTATATTTGTTTGATCCAAGGAAGGTACTTTGTCTTTTATCCTCATTGTGCGATTTATTGATCAGTTCATATTAAACAATATTTAAAAGTAATGAGCTTGTGAAATAAATTGAGATTTTTAACATAAGCAGTAAGTACCAAACATAAAAAATAGATACCTGAACCAGTTTTATAGCCCTCTCACTACAGTCATTTACTACTTCAAGATTATTCACAAATTGTTTGAATTCTAGGTAATAGTCATTTAGATTCCATGTCTCAGATGGAGTCTTAAGCCACTGTACTTCAGCATTTGCATGGTTTAAGATATGAAAAATTAACCAACTCTGGTCAGTTATAAGCGGGATCAAACTTGGGGGAGTATCATCATCAAACATAAGGGAGTTCAGTATATTTAAATTAACTTGATGTCTCTCTATGGCATAAGTTGTTGGTCTTGTGGTTGAGTACAACTTCTTGGCAATGTCACTCCGTTCTTGTACATTTTTGTCAACAAGAGACATAACTAGAATATTTGGGTCTATGTACCAGGTGTGTCTCTTTAGAGACTCTATAACAGGTTTTGCCTGAACAGGATTGATTTTTGAGTATCTCACCATCTGCCAAAGAGCTTTCATAACCTAAAGATTTTTAGACTATTAAATATTACACAAAATTTTCAAAGAAATGATTATAAACTTTTAAAAAATAGAAATGTCACCTGATATGGAGCAATAGCAGTAATTTCAGCCTTTATAAACCACTCAGTGTAAAATACAGCTGTGAAGAATGCCATATCATTTATTTCTTTCTTCTCGAAATCTGTCAAGCTAGAAATGTTGTCTATAAGGAGATACATTTTCAAAAAGTATATTCCTTTTGCCATAAACCTGGCATGGTGTACAGGCCCCGGTTTTCTTAGTTTGTACTGTTCATCACCAGATAAAACCATTGTTGTCAATTCCACTAACTCTAGATAATCAGACCTACATCCATCCTAAAAAAAACTATTTATTTAGACACAAAACAGTACTAAACTTATTTTATTACAGAAAATTCAGTTTATTCAAAATTTAAAATACCTTTTTCATTGTTTTCATTCTAATAATATTTTGAGAGAAAGATAAGGCTTCCTCGAACTGTACTTGCAGCCAGCTATCAGAAATGTCTTCAATTTTTACTTTGTTTAACACAATAGAATTTTGATCAATTGAGTTCCATACATCTTTAGGCTTCTTAAATAATGGATTATCTGGGCCATTTGTTTTACTGCTAGGATAAATGTTCCAGCAGTGAATAATATGCCTTTCATAGATGTGATGCCTACATGCTAGGAGAAGTAGAGGTCTATTAAGCTCTGCAGCTAATCTAATGCACACACCCTTTTTATTACCAGTATTTGCAGAAGTTGTATCAAAAACGCATCCTTGTAATTTATCAAAAATATCAAATTGATGAAGAAGTTTTATGATTGTATTTTTCTGTGTTTCTCCAGTGCAAGAGTTCAAATGAGGAACCCCAGGAAGCTCACTCTGTCCATCTATTCTGATGGAAACAGCCAGTCTGTCAAGTTGATGTTCTATTCCGTTTGTAAACTCTTTAACTATTTTTCTATCAAAATGGAGAATAATTGGAAATGATGAAGATTTAACAAGTTCAGTAATGTGTTTTTTAATCTTTTCTCCTTCTTTAGTTACAACTTCCTCTGCAACTCTAAACGCAGTTGAAGAAGATATTGCAAAATTAGTAACATCACCTCCTGAATTTGCAATAACACTTGCCACTATTGCAGTGTGTTGTCTAACTGAAAGTCCCTCACCTATTGCTGTGAGAGCTGTTTTTTTTTAAATATTTTTTGGTAACAAAACATTCCTTTTTGTATCTGTTGGGCTGTTCCTTTTGCTATTCTTCTTTAATTTGTAATAGTTGTTCACCATTTTATCAATCTTCTTTCTTTAAAATGGAAAATTTATTCAATGTTTAAATTAAAGATAATAAATTTGTTGATAAATTTTGAATTCATAATTTACCTGATATTTTCTAAGGTTATGATAGGGAATCCTGCAAGATTCCATGGCCTTACCAATTTAGACATTACACAACAGTCAGTTTGTGGAGGGCATCTGAGCTCAAATGAATTAATTTCGAAATGACACCTAATTAAAACCGTTTTCTTTACTTTGGGATTCAAGTCTCTTAGATAAAGGAAGTATTGCAGAACCTCTATGCCAGTAGGAAGTTTATAACATGAAAGATTTTCTATAACTTTCTTTACTAGAAATACTTCAGTCTTATTTCGAGTAAGCTTCAACTTCTTTTTTGGAGGCATTTTACTATTGTGTAACTCTTTTTAAGTTAATTAGTTACTGAAAAGATAAATGTTAACCAAAATATTAAGTAAGTTAAAAATCAAATTGCGTACACAAGGTAAAATGTAATTGTTGACAAAATGAAGCAAATATATGTGTATTTAAAATTTAACAAAAAACACATTAAAATGGTACATAGGACAAAGATAGTGAAATATTGTAAAATAAATCAATATTTTTGAATTTTTTGATCTTCATTGTTCAGGTAAAAAAAAAAATTAAGCTTAACATTATATTTTAATTTCTTTCAAAAAGATAAAACAACAAAAAAAAAGAAAGAAAAATTAATTTGGATAATGGTAACACTCCCCTCAGTTAGTCCGAAATATGGGCAAAAAAGGGGCAAAAAATGACCTTTGGACCCATTGAGGGAAGTCATGGAGTGATCTAACCATGAAAAAAAAAAATTTATTAGTAATATCAAGGTTGGGGCACCTTATGAAAAGCAATGTTAGTTGAAATTCAAAAAAGTCATTTTTTTGGAACACCCTAGTATATATATATATATATATATATATGTATGTATGTGTATATATATATATATATATATATATATATATATATATATGTATATATGTGTATATATATATATATATATATATATATATATATATATATATATATATATATATATATATATATATATTATTTAAATTGGTTATTTAGTTCTTACAGAATTTTTGTTTACTAAGATATTACATAAGTATGTATTAATTAGTTAAATATAGAGGCTAATCATTTATATACGACATGTTTTTAGTTACAGTAATTAACCACGCACTTGGTAATTTTGAAACAAATCTGCTTACAAAAATCTTTACTGTTTGTTATGAATTAACGTTATAAAAACGTGATAATAACGTAACGTGTCACTGTAACGTAAATACGACCAATTCGTGACGTCGCGATTGCGTTGTGATTACGTCTTTTGTTTCGCGGAATAGGCTCCCTCCATAAAGGCAATTTATACACCACTAGTTACTACTTCTTAAGGGGCAATTACCCTCAAATTTCAAAACTACACATGTAAAGTAACCTTCTCTTTAGTCACATAGGAAATATTATATTGACATTAAAATTACCAAAAAACACATAAAATGGTAGCTTGTTGCTATGGTAACCAAATAAAATAGCTGAAAATACCACAAAAACTGTGTTTACGCCGTAAAAATTCAAAGACTTGCGAGTAAAGGGTTGTCAATGAAGTTTTGCAGAACTGTTCTAAATATCTCATTTTTTGAAGAAAGTTTTTAAATAAATAATTTTTTTCCATAAAAGGCGACAGACAAATTAGGTTTTTTAAAAAAAGGTCAAAATGCAAAAAAAAAACTTAATAACTCAAAATCTTAAGTCATATTACAAATTCTACTTTAAAAGCAACTTCTCAGAAAACGCAAAACAAAAAATAAAATCATAAATTAGGTTCATTTCATAAATATATCTTTAAAAAAATTACTTTTCAAAAGAATATTTTAAAAACTGCCAGATTCATAATATCACTTGGACTTTTCTATAGACTTTTGGTGATTATTTTTTGACAAGCGTTAACGGCGTAACAAGTTTCGTTGAATCTTAAATCTTTCACTCGATTTAAATGACGATAGATTTATTCGTTTTGTTTATGAGTCTGCAACCAGCTAAAGTAAAATGTCCTGGTTTCATATTTAGTTTTTCATCAATTAAAATTACGAACTTCATACCAATGTTATAATTTGCAATAGCATCGTACACTCCGAACTCTAAACTGGCTAAACCAGCATAGTTACTTTTTGGTAATCTTCCCCATATTAAATTATTAAAACTCTCGTTACAATTCTGGGTTTTGCCATGCAAACACTTTACTATATACTTTAATTCGGAATCTTTGCTTAAATCAGCATATATTAGCTTGATTTTGTGAATATTATCAACAGGAATTCCTGGTCCAGGGGTGTATACGGAAGAAGACTTAGCTTTATCAATGTTAAACTTGCACCAACTATCGCCTCCAGTAGGGCAGTAAATTTTCCTTAGAAGAAGCTACATGGAAAAAGCCAGCATATACTGCTTTTTTCATTTTACTCAAATCATTTGTATTGCTCCGGTTTGCTACACCAAACAAATTTTGCAAGCGATCAATAACTGCATTGGTTAGTCGACTACCTAGACCCTTAACACTTTTCTTTAACTTGCGTAAACGAGTATCAACTCGTTCTTGGTAATGTCCTACACACTTCAACTTTTTTGCCTAAAATATTACTGTCATTTAACTCACATCCACTTACATTACATGCATTTTTATTTTCTTGCACAATAAATACTCTTCTTTTTTTGTGGTACTTTGTTCTCTGCTCTACTCTATCATTCATTTTTGTGTTTCTAAGAACATCCAAAGGATTTTATCATACTTTTTTGTTTCTACTGTTGGAAAAATTAGCTTTGATAACTTGATAAAATTACAATTGTAAATTGACTATGTTTGAATATTATTAGGAACAGAGTATTATTTAGCAAAGAAGATATAAATCAAAACATATATTTGAATCAGTAATCCAGGATAAGTTCACCAACAAAATATTCACTCCCATAGCAATGCGTTGCAGTGGGCCAGGTATATAGGACATAGTGGACAAAACCTAATTATTAGCCAATTGCTTCCCAAACTCATTTAGATATATAAATAATCATTATAAATGAAATAATATTTATTTTTATCAAGAATATTTTAATTTTTAATAACAAAATTAAAATTAAGAAGCTTAGTAAAAAAAAAATTTTTTTTTAAATCAACCTTTTTTTCAAAAATCAAACAACAAATTGTGTTTCCCAACAAAGAATAAGAGGAAGGTGGAGCTGATTCCCTCAGCAAAGTCAGAACTTCACTGGGAATTTTTTTTAAACTTACCATTTTTTTATGAGCTTTTCTTAATGATGTTATGACAGGATCACTAGATACAAGTAGTCTGTTAACCAGGTCGCGATTTGTGTCTATTCTAGAAGTCTTTCTACTGAAATCTTTCTTAAACTTTTTAAAATCCCTGTTGCGGGCCTCTTGGGCTTCCTCTGGCATCGGTCAAATTGACAAGTACTGTCTAGCAATGATGGCATGGCCATGGACTAAAATTTTGTGTTCTGATTGTGACATGTAATACCAGGAATACTTAAGTATGTAAAGTTTAAGAGCCGTAATAAAAAACTCTTTAAATTTGAAAGTATCAATTGCAAATCCAGATGATAAAGTGACTAGAATGATATAAAAATTAAAAAAAAACTTTTATTTACTATCAAAATTTTGTCCGTTGATGGATAGTCTACAAAGACTCGTCGGACGGTGTTTCCATCTTTACTGGTACCTACAAATTGCATATATGTGATAGTTAACCTGATGATTTATATACAAGTGTTTATGTAATTTCACTTAGCAGATCCTCCACTTTTTGGGAAATCCACAACCAGTCCCATTTGGTTCATAAATTCTGTCTGGATACGTTTCTTCACTTGTTTAGCATTTTCCTTATCTTCAATAGCTCTAGACTGCCACTTTTGAGTTTCCAGCTTATATCCAATTTGCAATACCATCTCAAAAAACCTAATCTAGGAATGCAGGCTAGAAAGACCATTTTTCAGTTCTAAAATAGTCTTTTCTAGCATTGTCCAATTTCAGCACCATTTCTAAGTTAATCGTATTTTTGGAGACACGCCACACACAGAGCAACATTGAGTTGAATTAGTCACTTCAGACAGAATAGTTTGAATTTTGCCATCAATCATGGTCAGTTCAATAATACTTTTGACAATCAGTTCTTTTCCACCAAAAGTAACATTAAAAAATACCACATTTTTCTATTTCAGGTTCTAAACATTTTGCATAATAGTACTTTTTTGTTATTGCAGAACCCACTGAGTTCTAGTGATGCTAAGCAGGTAATGAACAGAAATTCTTCTTTTTTTAGGTTACGATCTCGCTTGTACACGCTTTGCCCAGTAGCCCCATCAAACCCGGCCTTGCAACGCAAAGTCAACCGGGTCAAACCATCCAGCATTGTGCTGATCACAGGAGCTTGCACCCCACAGAGTCTTTTTACTGTATGTTTTAGTAATTCTTGTAGTGGACTTGTGCTGAATAATCATCAACAAAGATGTTCTCTGAATAGCACTTAGCTTTGGACAATCTTATGTTGTTGTATGAAAGATATATATGGCAGTCATGTTCTTCAGCTCCATTTCTGATAAGTTGGTAGGTTGATTTTGACATGCCACCATCTATAATTAATGCCAGACCTTCATTAGGTGTATACTTTTTAATTGACTAGAAGGTTCTGATATCTCAGTAACAGTAACTATTCTCATAATTGAACTCATTTCTAAATTAAGGCCTTGCTGAGTGGAGCAACTCATCAGTAGTAAAATTATTTATAACATCATTGAGTCTTCTTTTGGTTTTGTCAGATGCATCTTTAAAGGAGCAACTTGGTCTTCCACTAATCTTATGTGATTGCCTATAATTCTCAGACTCGGATATATTATTACTGTATGTAGATTTAAAGTCCTGAACCAATCAATTTTTATTTTTACTCTCAAACTTTATACTTCCCCGGTTTGCATTCTTCCATTTCTTTTGATATACTTTTAAAAATGCAGCACATCCAGTAGAACTCAAATTTATAGAGACTAGAGTAGCTTCTACAGACAAAGAAAATGATTGATAACTAGGCTTTAGTTGGTCATGCCGTACACGTTTATGGACATCACTTATTTTCATATCAACTACAAAAAAATAATTTTAACATTATTAGTGCAACCACTATAAATTAATATAAAATGAATATGGCCATTATTTTAATTTCAGTTACATTTAGTTCGCCCAGTGTAAATTAAGCACAGCACCTATTATTGACTAAAACAAAAAAATAAGTTTGTCGCGAAAAGCATTTTACGACAATATATTTTTAAAAATGTTTACCAAACCTAAAAGGAGCAGCTAGGAGCAGAATTAAACAACACCAACAGGCTGTACATATATTGTATTAACTTATTTTACCATTATTAAGCTGTTCCAGCAGGTTCTAAGTTATATGCGCCACTTTTAATATAATATTTTAATATTATAAATAGGAATCTTACCTTTATATTTCAAAATGAAATAATGAGTTTAATACGAGACCTTGGAATTTGCTGAGGTATTTTTCGTAAAGCTATAAATTGAAATATTAATGTGTCAATTAACTTCGCATATGTTAAATAATTTATAATTTATTCGTTGTTATAGTTATAGATGATATATTAATATAAAAATTAATAAATAAATTTCTAAATATATTCAATTGTAAATGATAGTTGTACATTAATGATGTACTATTAAACTGCAAATAATGTTTTAAGCCATACATTATGCTCTTACATACATAATATACCAAGTAGTTGGAAGTATTTCGAATTTTTTTTTTTTTTTCGAGGTTTTGTCTTCCACCTGGTCCACTGGGCGTTGCTATGAAAATATTTTTTACTTGGGTTCAAAAAAATGTTAAAAAAAAATTTTTGACCACAGTTTTATCGAAAATTCGCTACTAAAAATGTCTTATTTTAACTTTTTATAGTACTATCCGATTATCATAATTTTTTCACCTTAAAATACTGTATTTGAGGGTTATCTAATTATATATAAGTATAACGGGTTATGTTTCCATTTTTACGATTTTTAGTTCTATTATATTTACAAGCATCTGTTCATTTTAAACTAACTTTTTCTAATAAAACAGAATTGATTTCATTTGGCTTTATAACAGAGCTGTATAAAAATATCAGAGTTCATCATCAGTAAAAAATGTAACACGCACGTCAACTACAGACATCGTAAAATATAAATAATTCAAATTGTAACACAGCACATGTAAATCAAAAAATTTTATTAAGATTTCTGACCAGTATTTGGCCACATTGTACTTATTGTTTAAAAATAAAAATTCATGTAGTGTTACATGAATAAATAACTTAGCATGTAAATAGGATGTTTAGGGATGAATACGATTCAGAAAAATTTTTAACAAAATCAAACTTGATATGTGTTTAAGCATCAGTTTTTCAGATGCCAACAAGAAGACCTATTTCTGGCCGCTAAGACTTAATTCTGGCCGCTTCTTACCTAATTCTGGTCTTTTTTTCCTCCTGTTTTTTTTTTTTTTTTTTCTTTAACACAACAATTTCTTCTATTTTTTTTCTTTAATTATTTTTTTTTTGAACTTCTTCATGTTTCATATTCAGTGTTTCTTCAGATGTATGCAAAAAATATTTTTGTTTCAATGCATTTTTCGTTTTTTTATTGATTTGAGTGGGATATGTTAAAACATCAGAATCTGGATCTCCTGGAAAGGATTGATTTTTAAATGGAAAATTTTGATAGACACTTTAACCTATTTTATTTCGTTCATGACACTATTTCGAATATTAATTTTACCTGTAACTATATTTTTTACTTGGAATCGATTATTTATGGTCAAAATTTAGTATCGAATGCTTTGTTGCTAAAGATGTTGAAATAGAAAAGTCAACATCTTCAATTGATTAATTCGATTGATAAATATTGTGTTCTGCAGTTTCACAATGGTCATTTGATGCTTGAGGTCGGTCACCTAAATTGTTTAAAAGGTTCTCATTGTTTTAATAATTGGGTTCCATGTATAAAGAATTAGGCATGTAAGCTTCAGGTGGAATTATATTTGGATTATATGGATAAATTCCACAAGCTCAAAAACCAGATGTAATATTATTTGGGGTAATAGGTTCGTTCCAAGCCTGCTTCGTCAATTCACAAAACTTATTCTTGATACTAATGTCCCAGGAAAATTACTAATCAAATTTTAACATGCCTTTCTGTAAGCTTTTTTGAGTGGGCCAAATTCTTTTCGATCACAAGACTAAAGCCAATTAGAAGTGTGAGCTTGCAATTGTATGTATTTTGTTTGACACAGCTACATCTAATAACTCTACAAAGTTGTGTGAGTCATGGCCGTCTAAAATAAATAATTGAGGTCTGTCAGAACTAATTTTTGGAAGAAATGATATGGTAAACCAGAGAAATAGAATTTCTCTTCTTAGTCCAACCACTTTCAGAAACACTCCATTGCTTCCTTCTGGTGCATTTTTAGTTTGAAAGCTTTTGAGTGACTTATTTGTTTTTCCTTTTACTATAAAATGTGGTGGAAGACTAATTGCATTGACACAAGCTATAACAGTTATTATTTCCGATTGCCTGATGTACGACTATGTAGATACTTAACTCCTTTTTTTAGCAATTATTTTTTCAGGCCGATAATCAATCTGCATACCAGTCTCATCCATGTTCCGTGTGTTCTATGGTTTACTAGTTAATTCATTTTCATTTAACATATTTTTAAGGATAGAAAAGAATTTTGAAACTTTACAAGCATTCATGCACTTACGTCTAACAGCAGCTGTAACTTCTGGTTGACGTAAAGTTATGTTTTTATGCCTTTTACACATCCTACGCCACCATTTTTTTAGAAGGTGTTCCATTTTTGAATAATTTTTATGCTTAGCAGCAAGGTTTTAAACATATTTTAGAAACTGAGATCGACCAAATCCTGTTTTTAATGCTGCACGATTGCATACAAAATCAACTTTTTTTATTTTCTTCTTCATCATTTAGAAGGGTGGGATATCCAGGCTTGGCTCCCAATTCTGTTTTTCCAGAAAGTCAAGCGTGCACAGAACATCTTAGGACACCAAAAACCTTACATGCTGCACACTGTGAAATCCAATTTTTACAGCTTCAATAGCTTATCACTCCATTTTACAGCTTCTATAGCTGATCACTTCATAGCTGCATCACTCCATAAACAGTGTTTTCCAGGTTTACTTCTATTCAGTTCTTCAATTTTATTAGAATTTTGTGAAATTTTTTTATTTTAACTTTCTTAGTTTTTTTCATTCCAATAAAAAATTTCAGAGTTCTATAAAAAACATAAATATTAAACTATAAAATAGTTATTATTATCTAACAATAAATGTTCATGCTTATAAGTACATATACCCTTAATATATGTAGATGGATATCTATAACATTCATTATTACACAACAAAATTAAAACATTACGCAAAAAAGCATCTAATCAAAACCATGTGTTAAGGTCTATATATAGAACTTTATTTATAAAATGGTATTTATAATAAATGTTATAAAAATACGTTAATAATCTATTCAAAATAAAATTTATAGTTAAAAATAACACTGTTTATAAAGATTACAAAGTTAAGTCCTATTATTTTTTCCTATTCTTAATTCCTATCGTTTTTAAACCTTGTATAGGCTCTATACATAATACAATGCAATATATATACATTTGTGTCTATACATACTGTCACATGTGCATTCAACCCATAATAATTGCATAGCTATATACATGATCATTAATCACATTAAATAACAGTTTCCAAAATTTCACAAACAAACACACACATATCTATAAACGTGTCATTTTAAAAGTTATGTTTTATATTTTAACAAATTGTAAGCATAAACTATCTTTGGCTACAATTAGGAATAATCATTGGCCAGAACTAAGACATTCGGTAGAAAATATATTACAATTTTATATATAGAAATTCACAAATAAATATAAATTATGAACATTATTTAAAACAAACATAAACATATACAGTTTTAACAACATTATATTCTAATATTGCTTTTAACTCAAGCGATTTGCAAGCACAACAATGTTTGAATTAATAATCAAAACTTTGAAAATATCAAACATCGAGTTTACGGAGGCGAAAAGTTGTTCAAATATTTCCAATATGTTTACAAAGCATCAGCCTAAATATTTTTTTTAAATGCAAATTTAAAAGTTACAAAGTGAAAATATCTTATTTTACTTCATATCAAACCAATAGACTATTAAAGCATTTAGGGCTTCTGAAAATTGACCAGATTTCATTTTACCCGCAAGTTACGGTTAAAAAAGGTGTTAAAACAAACTTAATTAGTTTATGTACATAAACTTAATTAGTTTATGTACATAAACTAATTATGTAAAAAATGCAACTCGCATATTGCGTATTAAAAAGTAAATTAAAAGTTCTTTTGTTTCCAAAGTGTTTTCGAACAAAAGAGTTTGCATAAATTAAGAAATTAACCCTTAGAGCGTTCGATAAAATTCAAATTCAAATAAAATCGGCAAGAAAAATTCAATTAAAGCAAAATCGGCAAAAAAGATAACAAAAAAACAAGAAAACAACTGTTTTTGAACTTTATTTTATTTATTTTATATATATTTATATATATTTATATATATATATATATATATATATATATATATATATAATAAATGAAATAAAGTTCAAAAATAGTTGTGTTTAGTTTTTAATCTTATTTAAACTATATTTAGTTTATATAAGATTAAAAGCAGTTTAATAATTTTAATGCACAACTTTCGTGTGATAGTTAGAAAAACAGGTTGGACACAGTCCAACACCACATAGCTGACACTGCCAACTTGTGCGGACTCGAGTTTGGTGCCCAGCTACACATTTTATTTTTTCCCTAAACCAACTTTTACAAGATTGTGACCATATAATGGATTGTTATTTGCAGTATGTTGAGGAAGTGGGTATGGGACAATTGTACTTCTAGCCACTTCAATCTCCATTGATGTTTGCCTTTTAGAAATTACTTTTACTGGAAAATAATCTCCTGCTACACTTTCCACTATAGCTATTATAAAATCTATGCTTGACATTGGCTTATGTTCATTTTTATTGAGCTTATACAATAAATAACTATTTAAAATTGCCCTACCAAATATAGAAAAGTAACTTTAGTTGTCCACTTTATTGTTTTACGCTCAGACAAGTACACATAGAGCTGTGCATCACCCAAATCTACACCGCTCATGGTTTTATTGTAAAGGGTAACAACATTTGGTTTCATAACTATATTTTCTCTTCTGTTACGCATTTCAGTAAAGCCTGCTTTGGCAACAGTAGATAATAATATGGGCTTTTCTTTTTATGCCACACACAACAAAGGACCTTTTCTATATAAGCAAACCTCCTTGTTTTTTAATTTTGATTTAATGCAGGTTTCTGGTAGGCCTTTCCTGTTGACTCTCACTGTGCCTGTTGCAGTGGTCTGATAAGCAAATAGATCTAATAATAGTTGAGGAGATGTATAATAATTGTCAATACCTAAGTGATGACCTTGTTGAAGGAAACTAGTTTGGCGCAAAAGACGAGAAACTAAACTGTGAGTCATACCATAGGCAACGGCTGCTACATCTGGGTCTTTTCCTCTTTTGTAAATTATAAATTGATGTAATTAACCATTCGTGCTATCTAAAACACACTATAACTTAATCCCAAATCTAGAATGACGTTTATTCGGCATATATTGACGCAGGTGTGGTGCCTTTCCTTTGTAGCCAACCATACTCTCATCTATAGAAATGTCTCTTTGTGGATAATAATAAAGAAATTTGTTGATAAAATGTTCAACTAAAGACTGAATTTTATAAATTTTGTTAAGTGGTTGTTGATTTGGCAAATGGATGTCTGTAAAATGAAGAAATTTAAGTAAAAGTTGAAACCGGTCACGATTGAAGTGCGTAACAAACCAGGGAGTAGATGCATAAGAATGACTTATATCCCAGTACAATTTAAGGTTAGCTTTTTTGATGAGACCCGTGTTGAATATGACTCCGAGGAAAGCTCTTATCTCTAAAAGATTGGTCTTTGCCTGTTTAATCCATCCATGAACTCTTGATGTTAGATGGGACCTCAAATGTTGTTGATTATTTTGAACCCACGTATAATTATTAGTAAAATTTACTATGTTTTGCAAAAATTCATGAGTAAAAAAGAAGTCAAGATATTCAATAGGTTTGGGCTCAGGTGAAATTAAGTGCTTGGGTACTGATTCACCTGTAAAGTGAATAACATCAGGACCATAGTCATCTCCTAGAACAAATACCCAATCATCAGAAACATTACAACCAACATCAATTACGTCAACATCGCCATCAGAACTAAAGTCTACATGAAAATTAAAATAAAAAACTCGAAAGTATCATACTAGTCGATATATTTGTATTAAATGATAATGTATACAATTTTTAAATTAAAGTTATCGTGCCTTCATCAAACTTCAAAAATTTTTTTCAAGTGATGTACACAAACAAAGTGAAATCATCTTGAACACGATGATCATGCAATAAAATTTTTTTCAAAAGATTCAGCATAGTTCTCATAGTTTTCGTGACACACATCACCATCACACAAAGATAAAAATACTCTATTTTTAGGTTTTTAAAATCTTTATTTTTATTGGAATATTTTTTAAACCAGTATTAGTAGTAGTAATTGATTTAGTAGCAACGTTTTAAGGGCAATCTATTTTAATGACAAAACTTTGGTTGACCCCTTTTAAAATTCAAATTGCTAAATGGTTTTCCCAAAAGTAAATAAGTTTCTTGATAACTTCATTTCAGTAAACGTTGTCGAAAATAACTTTTTCTATATAATATCCATGATAAGTGTAATTAAAAAACCAATATATTTGAACGTTTTATATTGCCATTTGACCTTGATTCTGCGTGTAGTAAGTGTGATATGGCTTTAAGTTCACTTAAATATCACTTTTTTTTTACCAAGTAATCAAGGTTTTCAACTGAAGGCTTTGTTTGACAAATAGAATAAGAACACTAAATTTTTATTTCCACAGTAATCACAAAAGGTTTCTAAATCTAGAGATACTGATATATAAGGATATGTGGAATCAACTGTCATTCCAGGTTCAAAAGTTTTGAATTTTTATAACTCTTTTTCAAAATTTAAGTAACTTTAGTTTTAGCTTGTGGTTCCATAGTAATACCATGTTGTAGCAAGAGTTTCAAAGGTCTTTTGTTCAAAAGTTTTATCAAAGTCATGCACTTTTTTGTTTGAATAATATTCACTCTTATAAAAGTTTTGTGGAATTTCGTAGCTGTTAGTTTACCTTATCGCTGTTCAAACCATATTCGAGAATTCGATTGTTGTTATGTTTGCTCATATATTGAAGATATTTGACTAAGTCAATTTTTTTGTATGTGTAAATCTACCTTTATTGGATGTAACGTTTAGCTAGTCGACTCAAATAGACTCTTTTGCAATGTTTAATATATTAGGGGACTTGTAAATGAATGAAAACTTGAACGTTTCTTGGTACATTCTATTAATTCGACAGTAATAATTTCGACAAAGCGACTTTTAGGTGCATTTTTCTTTAATTGCGGCAAATAGTTTTTCTCTAATTTTTTATCGTTTTTAAATTCTAAATCTTGCTCTTAATAGGATGGCTCAAATGCATTAAATTTTATCTACATAATATCTTTTTCTATAATGGTCTTTCACAAATTCCGTTTCGCGTAATGGTTTTATTTCCAATATTTTTTTATTTGTTTTCGGTACATTCCATGAAAAAAGTTTACCTGTACATGTTGGTTTTGTTACTCCAGTTGTAATTGCTGCTTCAATTCGAAAAAATAAATCTACAAGGTGGTTATAACATCTAAGAAGGCAGTAGTTAACAATAGGCACTAGAATATAACCACCTAGGTTGTCTTTTTTTATTATTGCGCATACATTATACTGTTAATTAGAAGTTCTTCGTGAAGGAGTTACTCTACCTGACCAAAAGATTGATTGACCCATTTCCTTCACAAAGTCACATTTAAAAATCGAGAACTTTCATTATACTCACAGTTTAATCTGTGTGTGAGATCACTTGACGTGTTTATTTATTGGAGACAAATTGAAATATCTTTTTAGTAAACAGGAGGCCATTTTAACATTCCGTTTAGAGATTCGCTTATCCGTTCACTCTTTTTTAATGATAAAGGATCTAACATGATGTGCCTATCAACTATAAGTTTTTTCTTGTATTCATTTAATGAGACACTATAATGCTCTTCTGCTTCAATATTTGCAGGTACCAATTCCTCATACGCGAGTATGTAAAGTATTTAAAAGTATTATTATATTCCATTTCTCATTTATTTGGATGATTATGTCGACAATAAAGCACCTACCAATATACTAAAGTTTCTTAATCTCCTTCTGGTGATTTCATTCTTAACGACAAATATATGCAAATCTTTAAAGTTATGTCTATAGAAGCACTGTAAGTGCTACAATAAACATAACTTTAAAATTTTGCAATGTCATTTTATTTTAAAATGTATTATTATCAGAATCATTAGATACTGTATCTGACATTTTCAGGTATCCTTCTGAATAAAGAAGAAAAAAATAAGTGAAGAAAAATATTACGCGTAGCCAATACTAACTAGTAAATAAGATTCTTAGAAAAAACTTTAATGGCTTTTTGATTTCGGTATACGTTTGTTTACTTCCCAAAACTTTTCGCCTGTCACTAATTTAATTCAGAGAATTGTGTATTATTAAAAGACATGTTTTTAAAAAATGGTTATGGTATCTAGCAAGGTTATTGGTATCATAATAATGTGCTATAAAGATAAAGTTAAAAGTGCAAACAATTAAATATTACTGTAAATAGTAACTATTTAAAGATTTAAATAACACCTTCAATAACTTAAAACATCGGTAAGCTTTCAATACTTGTCATGTTTCAATGACTTTTATGAAAAGCCTTCAGTTTTTAATATAATTCTAATCAAAAAAAATCAAAAGTGGTCAAAAGCGCTTTATATCATGATTCGTTTTTGTATTATTGCTTTTAAAGAATTCTATGTTTTTTTTCGTGGTAGTTAAATTAGCCAAATAGAGCTAATTTGGATTTATTATTACATAAAATTGTTTTAAAAGTTGGCTATGGTATTATCTACAAAGTTAATAAACAAAGTAAGTTGTATTAACAACAAAATCATTACACTTTTAAGACCTTAATTTTGATCTTAGTTTTAGAATCTATGGGAGTTTTGATATTAGGCAACCATTTTCTGTTTTATCTCAACCATTTTCTGTTTTATCAGCATTAATACTTTTATCTCTGTTATTTGTATTTATTACCACTAGCAGAAAACAATACACAATGAATTTATGGTGGGTATAAGCAAGCTGTTTTCCACCAATTTAATTTAAAGTTGCAAAACCTTAACTTATACCATTATAAATAAAAAAACGCCTTTAAAATGAAAGTATTATAGTCCGCTGGATTACATAAAAAAATCACCCCAACCTAGAATAAAATACTATAAAGCTAAAACTTTGCACAAGTGAACATAAGCATAAGATAAATAACCAAAAAAAAGCCCCATTAATTGCCGTATCGGAAGATGTACTTTTAGGCCTATTTAAAAAGAGATAATAATTTTCATGGTCAATATTTTTTCAAAAGTATACTTTTCATATAACGTTGAAAAGATAATTTAATGCTGATTTATATTCGTATAAGAACTGTGGGATGAAAATGAAAAATGATAAGATATGCTTATTACTTTAACGCAACGTTATATAGATTCAATGATTTTTACAGTACCCATGGGCATTGAATATTTAACACAACATGCTAAGTTAATCATGTATGTTGTAAATATTTATATTTTTATTAAACGACTCAGTACATAATTTTAAGTAATAGTTAAAAGTTGTAATAGTTAATAGTTAAAATTAGTTATATTAGTTATAGTTAAAATAGTAATGGTTAAAATTTTAGTATTTGTTTTTTTTAAGGTGTTATGCCTAATTTTTCAAAGAAACAGTAAAAAATATTGTTTAGTAACTTATTTTACTTATTTTGAATTTCTGATGCTGTTAAGAAAAACTTCACTTCTATTATCAAGTTAGATTCAAATCTTAATGGTACATTTATAATTCTATTAATATAATAGTTATAAACATAGTTTTCGTTCACATGATCATTATGGTTATAACTTCCTTGTGATAACGGTTACTCCAGTCATATAGTCGGCATTCTGCATTTTTGTAGATGAAATACATTGATTTATTTTTAGATGTCTCAAATTGCCGTTGAAGAAAAATATTCAAAGAACCGTTTATTATTGACGAAACACTTAGTAAAGAGCCACATGTCATTGTCAAATTGAAGGGGTTAGAAATATTTAATAAAGTTCAGCAAAAAAAAAAGAAATGAAAGAGTTAACTGCTTCCTCAATTGTATGAAAAATCAGAACCCGATAGGTAGAGTTCTAGTTCATTATAGCTGCAGAAAGATGTTTGTAGATCATAGAACTTTGCACCCAAAAACCAATCTAGTTTGTTACGATCTCCAGTATCGTCTTCTATTCTTGGGAACTCTTTTGATTGAAAAAAAGATTGTTTTCTTTACAAAAAAAAATGATGACAATAAAATAAGCAATAAAGCGCAACTTTAAAAAATGAAACTCGTTAAAGGTTTAAAATAAAAAAAGAAAATGTCCAATTTAGTTATGGATTGTGGTGTTAAGATATTACCTTTTTTTAGGATCTAGTAACATTGGCTTTAAGATGATTAAATTTAAAACATACAGAGAAATGCCATTACACTTCCTAGAGAATTAAGTTTTGACTTGTTATGGCAAAGTGGCTGGTTTTTTAGTTCCACGGGGTACCTGCGGTTAAACCCGCAGGTACTCAGTGGAACTTTTTCAGTTCCACTTAGTACCCGTGGTCAGGTTTTATGCAACTAGTAACTGATAGAAAGATTTGTTTGCAAAAATCATTAGTTCGTTCTTCCCAATATTTGATCTCGATCCTTCTGATGAAATATGCATTTACTCCACCCTTCGTTTTGTTATAGATCAGGCTGAAAAATGAATATACCAACACCTTGTGTAATTTTTGTTCAACCGTTATGGGTAAAAGCAACAGCAATCATTGAAGGAGAAAATTTAAATATAGTATGCAGATTGGGTAGATTTTATACCAAAATGAGTTACATTAGAAGCATTGGTAAACTTATGAGAGCTCTGGTTTGAAGTAATTGTTTAATGATATATACGCAGAAAATAGTATTATACATACGATGTCCAGAAAAGCTATTGCAAGGTTATTATGAGTGCACATTCTAGCAGAAAGTGACCTTAAAATTATACTACTGGATATCCTTTTTAATGGCGGAGAGATTAATCTTTTCTCTTTTAACCTATTTTAGAAAAAGCAATGAAAAGTACTTTAACTGAAGATGAATTTAAAAAGTTTGTAGAAACAAAACAATTTATAACGGTTTTAAGTAAAGTAGACAACTTCATCAAATCTCTAAAATTGCAATCTTGAACTGCAGAACTCTGGCTTCAATATATGGAATATGTTACAATCGTAAAAAACTTCATTATCAAAGAAAACACTAAATTGATCTCCTCGCCTACATACAACAAAACTTATGCTAAATTTATTTGCTGAAATCGGGCACATAAGTTACGCCAAGAGTGCAAGAATTTATTTTCAACAAATCGAACATTGGTGTCTCAAAACTTCTTGGTTTAGTGACTGCTTTTATAATGTATCACATGCTTTAAGAATACCATTCGTTATTAACGCGTTTTGTAAAAAAAAAAGGTGGCTTAAGGCGAAGACGTGGACTAGCAGAAAGTGTCTTTGGGTACTTAGTTTAAACTTTAGTGCAGCTAAACACGAAGCCATGACAACTCTAACGGATGTGAAAAAGAAACAAGCAAACAACTCAAAGAATTGGGGTTTACAAGACGTGCAAAGGTTTTTTTAAACTGCAAAAATGATGTAAAGTGGTTAAGGAGACGAAATCCGTTTATATATAAAACTTGCATTTTCTGTCAACAGATCTTGTCTCCATCATTGGAAATGATGATATAATTTGTGAAAAAGCTGAGGATATAGGATTGATGATCCATAACAAGTTAGACAACTTAGTTATCACCGAAGCTAAATCAGACGTCGAGACCAAATAAATCCACTCAATGCATTGCATAATGTAATAAAACTGAAGGAAGGCAGCTAGTGGCGTAGCTAGGTAATTAAGAGCCCTGGGGCAAATTAAAAAATGGGGGTCCACTGCTATTTAAACTGATTAGGTTTTATCAAATAAAAATATGAAATATACAATATACATACTAAGCTACTTAAGCTCTTTTTTTGTGCACTGCA
The DNA here is from genome assembly GCF_038396675.1 of Hydra vulgaris. Classification (NCBI taxonomy): domain Eukaryota; kingdom Metazoa; phylum Cnidaria; class Hydrozoa; order Anthoathecata; family Hydridae; genus Hydra; species Hydra vulgaris. Next base: position 47,093,734 of record NC_088927.1, on the reverse strand, counting down.
GGGCAGGTAATAAAAATATTAAAAAGTAACAACATAAATTACAATTAATACTTGGTGCAGGTTTGGCTAACAAAACAAAATAAAGAAGATTCAAGAGTTTATTACATAAAGGTGGAGCCTACCAACTGACTAAATTAAAATTATATTTAAAAAATTTTCCTAGCTTTACTTTTTGCAAAAGTATCAAAGGCTTCGTTAAAGTCCAGGCTTCATGCGGTTTTGTTTTCAATTGCTATTAACAATAAATTTCGGAGTCGAGTTTGGCCCATCTTATTACTTAAATAATTTTTTATTATTTTTAATTTACTAAATGACCTCTCAGCTGCTGCAGAAGTGAAAAGAATTGTAAAGAATAATAACATTGTAATACTTTAATGCTGTAATGTAATGCTGTAATACTTCCTATACTAATAATGTAATGCTGTAAATACTTCCTTTTGGTCGCATTCTAGCACTCCATATTTGCTCATTATTTCCTAACATAGTTGGTGAAAAGTTCATGCTTCAGTTAGTTGAGGTAAAACTAGATGGTAAGTATTAATAAACTGAAGTGAAAAACTAGGGTCTATTATATCTGTATATTTTATTTGGAATTCGTCACACTTTTGCAATAAAGTTGCTTCATCAACATGTAATAAAAATACTGGTGTTAGAAAATCGAATATGAAGGTTGGTTTCCATATAGTCGCACGACAGTCGTGCGACAACTGTCGCGCAACAACATCTGCAATAACTGTCGCACGACCATCTGTTTCCATTAATTTAAAAATCATTTATCACTTCCGTGAAGCCAAACAAATAATTTCCCCTTTTATATATATATAAATATAAATATATATATATATATATTATATATATATATATATATATATATATATATATATATATATATATATATATATATATATATATATATTTATATTATATATATATATATATATTATATAGATTTTTTTTAAATTATCTTCACTACAAATTGTTGTAAAAAAAATGTTTTAAAAATATGACGAGTATACACAAATTAAAGTATACAAAGGTTCTAATGATAATAAAAAACACTAACTGGGAATATAACAAAGATTTAAAAAAACAAACGCTCAAGAATCAAATTTTTTAAAATTAAATAATTCTTGTGAAGAATTTTAGCATTTTCAAAAAAAACACCACAATAAAAATATCTACATAAAACTTTAGTTCAACTAATTTTTGTTAAGAAATAGTTACCAAGATTAAAAAAATAATAGATGTTTATCATCAGCTCTAGTACTGTTGAAAAAATCTTCTCTAACTTTTTACTAATGATAAATTTCTAATAATTAATTCTAGTAACAAATAGAGTAATATAAAAAAAATTGATTAATTATATAAACCAATGGATTTTTAGAACAATGGCAAATAATAAAAAATATCTCTTGAAGTGCCAGCTTGCACTTTGCAATATATTACTAGCTCTCAGAACATTGCAGAGTAAAAAAAAAAAAGGAAAGCACAAATTTTGGATTCGCTCATTGTTTAAAAACCGTTGTGAAAAAGGTGTATTTAACACACTTATTCCTGAGCTACGTCTTCATGACAGATATTTTTTTCATTGCTTTTACAGAATGTTGCCTAAAAGGTATGAACACTTGTTATCAATGATTGCACCTAGCATTACAAAAAAGTCATGTCGAAGCCGTCAAACTATATCACCTTCAGAACGATTGACTGTGACACTGAGATACTTGGATACTGGAGATTCACAACAAACACAAGCTTTTTACTATAGACTGGCCGGAACAACAGTATGCAACATTATAAATGAAACAACAAAGGCCATTTGGGATGTGTTACAACCATGTTATCTAAAGGCACCAAGTACATCGAATGAGTGGGAGAAATTGCCAAACGAATTTGAAAATGAATGGAACTTACCTAATTGTATAGGGGCCATAGATGGTAAACATGTATGTATAGAAGCTCCTAGTTTGAGTGGATCAGCATATTACAACTACAAAAATTATCACAGTATGGTTTTGGTAGCTATACGTAATGCAAAATACTGCTTTACTTTGATAGATATAGGTAACATGATTTGATAGATATAGGTAACTTTGATAGATATAGGTAACTATGACAGAGATAACGATGTTTCTATATTCAATGAAAGTAAAATGGGTAAACTTTCAAGAACAACTTATTCAAACTTCCTAAAAACCGACAGCTATCAAATGGCACACAAGTACCACCAGTACTAGTTGGGGATGATATTTTTGCATTGAAATCATGGTTAATGAAGTCTTTTTCTGGTAAAAATTTGACAATCAAAAAACGTATTTTTAACTATCGATTATCTAGGACTAGACGAACAATCGAAAACACATTTGGAGTTATGGTAGCTAAATTGAGAGTATTTACACGTCCAATAAAAGCAACTCCAGAAAATATTGAAAACATTATAAAAGCTGCAATCTGTTTACATAATTATTTAAGGATCAATAACGGCATTAACTATGTGCCATCTGGATTTGTTGATTTGGAAACAAATTCTGGTGAATTTATTCCTGGAGACTGGAGGAAAATAACACGTACAGGTAATGCTTTACATACTTTATCTCGATGTACAAGCAATCGATACGCAACAAATGCTGACACAGTAAGATTAACGCTAACAGAGTATTTTAATCATCCAAGTGGATCCTTGTCATGGCAACATAACTATGTAACTAGCTGTGGGCACAATCTAGCAGGAAATGAAATTTTTTTGGAACAATGAAAAAAAAAAAACAATCTTTTGTTTGTATTATTAATATATTGAAATAATGGTTTAAAATATGTATAGGAAAATGTTAAACAACTGTTAACAAAAACAAACAAATTGTATATCAGTCGACAATATCTGGAAATTCCAGAGCAGCTAAATATTGATGTATGTTTATTTTAGCAGCTGCTTGGGTTTTAGGAGGTAGCCTTTTAATTGTAGCACAAATAGATTTACAAAAATGTGTAATATCGTCGCTTTCTTCATGTTCATTAACTCCTAATGTTGCATTAATATTGTTCCATAGTACTAAGTATTGCATCTTGTATTTTTGTATTTTCATCAGATAGAGATCTTTTAAATTGTTTTTTTCTTATATTTACAGGAGATTTTATTTCATTTAACGATTTTTGTTGATTACTGAATGTATTTGATTTGTGTGTATTGAAGTTTGTGTGTATTGTATTGTGTGTATTGAAGAAAAATTCAACACACTTGTATTTTCACTTAAATTTTCATATTCTACTTCTGCCTGATTACTAACTTCTTCGTCATAGTTTATAGTTTCATAACTTATACAAGACATAGGTGATTCCGTTGTTAATTCTGTTGTTAATGCTTTATCTCCAACATTAGTTTTGGTATCTCTATGGTCAATGTAAACATTTAACCACTGCAAAAAATCGTATTCTTTACTGATAAAAATTCGCCCTGAGCCGGAAGGTGTACTTTTTTTTTCCTTAAAAAGCGTCCATAAGTTGATCTAATATTTTTGTACTTTGATTCGCATTCTTGATCAGTTAAACCAAACAAAACACCAATGGCTGTCCAAGCATTTTTTTTAAATAATATTGTTCTTAAATTCGGTATCAAATTTGTTGTACAGCACAGGATACTTCTGCACTTCCTGCATAAAGCTTTCTTTGCTGAATTCTTTGATAGATCCTTTTTGTTCAAGTTCCAATTTATGTTAATATGTGAAATTTTATTCATTTAATACTCCGTTTTCGAAATAGTCAACCAATCATATTTTAGGGTCGCGCGATAATTGTCGAAGCGATAGAATTTTTTCTATCTCTGCGACACCTATGGCACGACCATAAAACAGTCTTGCAAGACAAAACTTGTCGCACGATTTGTGTTTCCGTAAGGTCGCGCGACTGTCTTGCGATAGTCGTACAACTGTCGCACGACCATTTTAGATATATGGAAACCAACCTTAAGACAGACTTCACTAATACTAATAAAACGTGTATCTAATTGAGATATTACTGTGTCAAATCCATTACTGAAAATCTCAATTTTAAATATTTTTTCTCGGTTTGGAAATCGGTAATCAGCAGCAATTTATCATAATGTTTTTTAACTTTTCTTTGCCTTTTTTCTTAAAAATGGGTATTAATACCATATTTTCTTGCAGTTTCACTGGCTTTGCACTTGAATAATTCGAAATCATTTCTATAAATTTGCAACTTTGCTTTGGTCTCTGCTAAAACTTTACTCGCCTCGCCCAAATTGGTGTCGCATTTTTGTAAAGTTTTGGATGCATTATTGATGTCGTTCAATACACTATGCATGAATTCGCAAAGCAACACGAACTCAAAATTTAGCATTTTTGTTTTAATACTCTCTGCTTCACTACGCTCATATTTATTAGAACTCTTTAGAACTGTTTCTGATAATGCTTTGATAAAATCAAAATAACGAAGCTTTATTGCAGATATCGTGTTGAACCTACTGGACCATCTAGTCGGATTTAGTTTTTTTAGAGTGATGTCCGATTCGCCAGTGAATTTTGACAGTAGATCCCAACGTTTGATGCTGTTACCGAAAAAGTTATACAAATCTTGCAACGTTGCGAAAAGATTCTGTATTTTCACAAAACCTCTAACGGCATCATTTATCACTAAATTTAAATTATGAGTGGCACAATGTACGTACTTTGCGTTAGGCTGGATATCCTTAATATGTTTTATACACCACTATACACACCACCCATCACACTGGCTCCATCATAGCCTTGCCCCACGCATATTTTTAAATCAATATTTTTGTCAATAAATAATGTTGTCACTTGGTTGACTAAATCTACTGCGCCATGTTTGATGGCTGCATAAAATCCTAGAAACACTTCTTTTACTTCTATATCAGTTGGCTGTCTATTTTCCGATCTGGTTTTTCTGCATACCTTACAACAATGCTTAGCTGATATACCTTCGATATGTCCTGTGTCGTATCAATTATGATGGCAAAAAACGGTGACGCTCTGATTTGTTCTAGTAGATGGGTTTCGAGTTTGGTTCGCAAGCTCTCAATCATTTCATTTTGAATTGTTGCACTCAGATATCTTGTAGATCCTAAAAACATAAAAAAAGACAATTTCAAAAAAGTCCTGATATTAAACTGTTAATAATTATAAAAAAAATAAAACGATAAAAAAACTTAGAAATAATCATTATTACCATTAGGCATATCCAAAACTTGCCGCAAAATGTGATCATATTGGGCGACAATCTCTACAAAGGACAGAAAACTTCCGTGGTATCCTTCCTGAATTAAGTCTTCTTAATCTCCTCTCAAAGCCAAAGAACTCTTTGCAAGGGTAAGTATGATATCGAATACCCTTTGAAGAACCATTTTTCAAAATGATGCTTCTATGCCAATGTCAGTTTCAAGTTGTTGATAGTATTAGTATCGCTTTTTTTTTTTTACAAAATTCATGGACAACACATGCTTCTGAATGGTAACTCGAACAACTGTGTTGTTTAATTCTTTCTGATAAATGCTTCCAATCTCGAATTCCCGTACACCAAACGTTATTCATTTGTGAAGCAAATAATCAACAGGGTTGACAATAGGCAGCGTCTAGTAGTTTGGAATAACACAACCAAAAACGATTAACTGGTCCATATTTAGAACACGAAACGTAGTATGATTTTGAAAAACACCTGTTGTTCTGGTTAATGTGTGTTGGAAAAGGTGCTGAAGGCTGTTAGACACCATATCAAAATTTGAAGTTTTTCGTTTTACTTTATATTTTTTATGTGAAGTTTCCCAAGTCATAAGAAGATTAGTCGTACACATTTTCAAAAAATGTAGAGGTCTGTGGTTTCTTCACACCCTCCGCTCTTATGTGTGTCATGCAAATATCGTCCACGTTCACATGATTGGCGGCGGAGGTATCTCCAACTGCAATAATTGTCGAATCTTTTCCAGTAGGTTTCTCAACCAACTCTGCAGTTACCACATTATTTGAGTCACTATTAATAGAAATATTTTGGCCAGATGTACTTGCAGAAGGCTGACTAAAAAACTTAACAAATTTAGGCAATTTTCGTTTGCTATCATCTCATTCTTGGCGTTGTTTGCGTTTAAATGCACCACTGGGTTTCTTCTTTTTATCCATAATTTTAGTTTTCTAATTTATTTAAACAATACAATATAAGATAATCTAATATTATATTGTTTATACAATATATAATATAATAATATAATATAATTAGTGCTAGGCAACGACTAAAATTTTTAATCGCGACTAATCGCACAATTTGGTGGTTTGCTAACATCAAGAGTGTGTGCTGCTTTTAAGTGATACTTCAAACTTGAAGCACTACAATGATAAGAAACTTCAGCTTTGCAGTGGTTTTAAATAGCTTTATTTCTATCAACTCCACAGTCTGGAAGTAGTTTAAAATAAAAATGCCTATTTAAGAGTTCTTAACCTTTTTCCATTTTTTCTGTTCGCACAAGATATTTTCTGTTTCAAATTAATCTACATTAAAAAAACAAAGTTTCACTTGAATCAAGCAAACAAATAAAAAATTTATGTCTTTACACGGTTTTTTGACAAAAGTTGCAAGCAATTTACTAAAATTATTCGCTTTTAAAAACATTCAAAAACGTTTTAAAAATTTTATGAATGTTTTTGTTTTCAACAGTTGAAGAAATATACAACTATAATAACTTTTCCGCTTATGTTAGGTATAATTATGCTCATATTTATCTAGAAAGCTTATTTTGTCCATGTTTATTAATTTTTTTATTTATATAAATGAAATTTTTATAAATAAACTTGACATAAATATATTAAATAACATATCTTTTGACAATTTAATATTCACATATACTAAAATAATTTTAAATATTTTAAACAAATTTGTTTTAGAATTGACGCGCTACAGCTCTCGTCACGCATTTTAACCAATGAAACAAATGGTTTCATTGGTTAAAATGCGTGACGAGGCCCACCCCAAGCAGCCAGTAACATCTCACCCCCTGCTGGGACCCAGCCTGGGTCACCCAGGGTTTTGTGTGTGTAATCAGAAGCAATGAGCAACGAACTTTCAAAGTAATAATAACAACAAATAAAAAGTGCGTTAACGCGCGATATAATAATTATCGGCTTTAATTTATTAATGTACTAACGCGATAATAACGCGTTAATTGCCCAGCATTAAATATAATATATAATACTTAAACAAAGACTTACTACTACCCTACTACCTACCTACTCGAGCACAACCTATTTTAGATTGTCCTCGAGTAGGTAGGTACTCACTGTACACTGACGACGTTAAAAGTAAAATAAAAGAAAAGAGAAACACACTGATACGCTCCAAGTGTCATTGAGGAATGACACACATATCACTATCCGTCAAATTGACAACACTGCCAAACTACAGAAAGAATTTATGGAAATTTCCTAGGCATAACTTTTGAATTTCTCCCAAATGAGTTGTCGTGATTAAAGTAGGGTTGCAGGTTGCAACCTGTCATATTTATTTTAAAAATTGGAGAAATTTCCAAAAGTTCAGTTCGATCGAAATTTCTGGTAAGGACTCGAGAGCCCCCTGAGCTTGAGGACCCTGGGGCACTGTCCCGTGTAGCATCTAGGTTGTTACGCTGCTGAAGGCAGCTCTATACATGTTAACTCAATATTTTGTTCACCTGAATTGCTGTAATTAATCTAAGAGATGACGATGTTGAAAACTATTTTAGTTATGAGTTGACTACCACATCTCTTGTGTTATTTAAAAACGGGTTGATGAGGAAACCATATCAACCATCATTGCAAAAACTTACATTTACCTAGAGAGGCTCAATGTAAAGTAGGTGAAATAAAAGCAAATTTTATCAGATTTGTAATCGATGGTGGAGCTTTGATACATCGGCTAAAATAGGTAAAAGGATTCAATTTCGGCAAGTTTTGCAAGTTGTTCTTAACATACATCAAACACAATAATGGTGTAATATGTGTTGCGCTTGATTGATACAAAATTTTTTCAACTGAATTCAAATGAGCATACTAGAAGACAAGAAAGGAAAAATTTTTATCTGATCAATGTGCATGATGATAATACATCGCTGTGTGACCAGGAGCGCTTTTTATTATCCCAAATAAACAAAGTAGAGGTCAGTACTACTAGCAAAATATATTATGGCTGCATTGCACGAAGTGCATATATGCCCAGGTGATGCTGATACAAAAATTGTTTTAACTGTTTTACAGTTAGCATTATATAGCGAAGTTGTAGTTTCAGCTGATGACATTGATATATCTGTTATGCTTTTGTATCATCGAAGAGAAAACATGTAAAATATCTATTTCATACCTGGAAAGGGTAGTCATACTGGAGCATCAAAGAATTAATTCACACAATCAGCAAGTTTTAAGAGCACTTATTACTTGCGCATGCATTGTCAGTAAGTTGCAACATACTGAAAAGAAAAGCCTATCATTTTAAGTCTTCTATGAAAATGTAATGAGCTCAAAGAAATATCACAATCAATGACAAACTTTTGGACAGGTAAAGATGCAGTTGGTAAAGCAGCATTTAAAATTATTTACAATACAGCACTAGTTGAAACATTGACAAAATTAAGGATTGTATACTATATTATAAAGTATATATAATAATGAATAATATTAAATATAAATAAATTATAAATTTACATATATTATAAACTATATATACGTAAATTTATAATATATATTATTAAATATATTATAATTTACATAACCTACATTATGTACCATGAAACTAAGATATTTATTGTTTACATTTATTACGTTTATTGTATACATAACCTACATTATGTACCATAAAACTAAGATGTTTATTGTTACAAAAATATTCCACTAGCATTGTATCCTATTGTACATTTTAAGGTGGTACTAGACTGCTTTTTATAAAGTAATGGTTATTTAATTCTGTTCTGGTAGTTAAAAGTATGAAAATAACTACAAACTAATCTTTTGATTGTAGATATCATAAGTTACCACAAACTAAAAAAGAACCATACTTACATGGGTTACGCATCCTTCTTTAAGTTACTGAATGGAAGTTACTTGATGGGCATTTGAATCTTAATCTTAAAAACTGGAAATGGAAAAAAGAAAACAATGCTCTTACCCCAATAACAAATGTTCATGATGTAGTACCTCACAACCTTCTAAATGCAATTGTAAAATGTCTTCAAAAACCAATATGGTTTGAATACCTGCAGTTGTCGAAAATATGGATTTAAGTGCGTTTCCACTAGTGGTGGTTGTCAAGGAGAAAGTTGTCCTAACAAAGAGGTGATTTTAATGACTAAGACATTAGGTTTGACGCAAATTGTTACCATTTTTTAATATGAATGAACCATCTCATAATGGTAAATTTAAAATATGTTTGAAAAATGTTACTATATTTAATTACATCGTAATATTTTGTAGGGAAGACAAACTTTGAAATGCAGGCTGGTAGTATTAACAATTTTGAATACTTTGACGACACTGATGACACTAGAAACATATTTGAAGATTTAATTGATAAATTTTTTACTTATAAGTTAACCATATAGATTTAAATAACTTTTATTTTATATTTTCTCTGAAAATATGTTTTTGTTATCAAAAGTACATTCTAAATAGATAATAAAAAAACAATACTTACTGAAGAATCTTATTACTTACTGTGATTTTTATAACTTTTTTCATAGACATAATAAATCTTATTTCCAAAAAAAAATTTCTTTAACCTACAGTTCTTATACGAATATGAATCAGCATTAAATTATCTTTCTTACGATATATGAAAAGTACATTTTTGAAAAAATAAATTACATTTTAATTATAAAAATTATTAACCTTTTTTAAGTAGGCCCAAAAGAGCACCAAGCATGATTTATCATATATTTACGTTCACTTGTACGAAGTTTCAACTTTATAGTATTTTACTCCTGGTTCTATCGAATTTCTACCGGACTTATTAATCCATCAGTAAAATTACCATTAAAAGTATGAAAAGGTTAAGAAACAATTTACCACTTAACACCTAACATTATTTGAATAATTTATAACTGCCTTAGGTTATATCAGTTTTAGGCAGAATCATTTTTTTTTAACATTCCAAATGTTCAGCGCAATGAGTTTTTAGTAACTGACACAAAATAATAACACTTCATAATGCTTTAAATTGACAAAAATATCAAGTAACTTCTTGTAATATTTTTTATAATAACATGAACTAAAATTGATTATTAAAATTAAAATGAAGATAACTTATGTTATACAAGAGTTATTATTTTTTTGATATCCCGTTCATAAATTTTTCTTTAAAAAGAAAATTGTTATCTTAAAAGCGTTAAATGCACACAACTAAATAAGTTTTTTTTAATTAAATAAGTTTTGTTATAAACTAGCTGTCATGCCCGTAAAATACGGTTCTTGGAAATCTATTTCACATCGACCATTTCTATTCTTAATCCTTACTTCAATATTTTTTAGTAAGAGGTAGAAAATTAACTATATATAAATAGAAAAAATAAACTCATTGTTTACATTTTAAAGCTATTAAAACAATTGCTATTATAAATAATTTTAAAAAACTTTAAGCGTGTTGATATTCGTTGCTATTTATCAAAGGATTGAATATTAGTACCAGTTTAAATTATATTTAGATTACCTGCTTGGAATGGGTTAACTAATTATCATCGGTATAAAAAGTTTTAAAAAACATGAGATGATTTAAATATGTGAAACAACGTACTTACCATGACCTGTATAATACTGTTCATTGTAAGTCTATTCCACACCGACCATTTTAATAACTTCGCTTTATTTCAATAATAATAAAAAAAAAGATAAATATGAAAATCTTTGTTTTGAGTTAACGATAAATGTTCAACACTTCATAACTTCTATAAATTTTATAAAAAAGTGATAATAATATAAAAAACGGGGGGCTTTATTTCAATAATTTTTTAAAAAGAGATAAATATTAAACCTTTGTTTTGAGTTAACTATAAATGTTCAATACTTTATGACTTCTACGAATTTCTATAAAAATAATAATAATAAAATTAACAGGTACGGGGTTGTTTTTGTCTTTAATAAGTTTTAAAAAATTTTTTTTAGATCTGCAGGCTTATTTAGACTCTTGACCCGTTAATTTTAAAGAAAAATCAAGTTTGCATGTAAAATCCTTTTCTATACAAAAAAAAAGTTGCTTCTTTAATGCGCAAACTTAACTAATTACTAAGCACATTAATAACTTAAGTATCTATCGTGACATGCTCATCATGGCATCTATCATGACATGCTCAACAAATTTTTAACGGTGATATATATATATATATATATATATTTATATATATATATATATAAATATATATATATATATATATATATATATATATATATATATATATATATATATATATCATGCATATAATACCTATAGGCCTTTAAAAATGTTATACTTTGTATTCTAGAAAATTGGAAAAGGTTTAAAACAAAAAATTAGGTGTAAACAAAAGGATTTGAACCTACGCGAAGCACTTCAACCACTTTGGCTTGCTATAATATCAACTTTTAACAATATTTAATAAACAAAAGGCTTATTATTTATTTATTAAACTTTTTTAATACGTCATACAAATGCTATAAATTAAATTTAAGGAGATAATGCCGCAATAAAATTTTTACGTAGAAGTAATTCTGTAAAATTTGATATAATTAATAATAATTTACAAAGCTTGAAGTTTACTTGTTACAGGGTGTCTCGCAATATTTTAAGGCGGATTTTCTTGATCCTTCACCTGTTTTCCTTGATTTAATTTAAAGTTACTAAAACTCAAAAACTAAAGTTACTTAAACTTCAAAACCTGACTTGGATTCTTTTAGAAAAAACCTTTTTATTAGCAAAAATGAAAACAATTATAGAACCCGCATTTGAAGTATTAAGATAAGTTTATAAAACTTTTTGCTGAATAAAATTTTATATTATGTGTACAATATAAAATTTAATAAAATTACGTAGGTTTAATGAAGAGCTATTTTCCCTGATTTCTCTAAAGTTAAACCTAATTTCTCTGATTATTATTTAATTTTTTTTGGCAGATTTCTGACTTCCCTGATTTGGCAGACACCTTTTGCTAGATATTTATATAATCTTTCGTTCACATAGATAAAATACAAACCATTACAGATTGTGGTTTCAAAAAAATGCCTAATAGCTTTGTAAAAGTAAAGTTATTTTTATTTACACATTTATTAACACAAATAAAATTTTTGTTAATAAATGTTTTGTTACACAAAACTAACAAAACATTGCAACTTCACTAGTTTTAAATGTTTATATTGAACAAACACATCATCTGAATAATCTAAAAGAAGTAACCGAATTAGATATGAAAAAATGCACCACCACATGTATCAACTGGAAATCCATTTCTTAATACATAATAACAAAACAAAATATATATAAAAGTATGTTTACAAAGAAAATTTAACTAAATTTGCATTATCCATTAACAATTAGTAGATTAACCATCTACATATACACTCATTATAGATGATTTTATCCATTCCTCTCTTACCTTATACTTTACTTTCTACAAGAAAGTACAAATAGAGGGCCCACATCTGATGAGGGCCCTCTATTTGTACTGCAAAATGCTGTTAAAGCATTGTAAGATATGTCTAAAACGAAAAAAAGAAATAATAATGACATGATAAAAGAAGTAGAATTATTAAAGATTAACACCGCAAACCAATTTAGCTGTTACTGATGTTTTTTCTAGAGTATTGTTAAAAATAATCGAAATCTGTAAAAAAAGAAAAAATTTATTAATAAAAACATTTATTGCAAAGACAAAATAGCTATTACACAAAGCAAATTAGCTATCATGCAAACAATAATTTTTATTCGACCACAAAATAAAGTTGTTCTTATCTTGATTGCAAAAAACTAATTTCTTTTTAAACTATTAACTAATGATCAACAGAGTAAATTTAAAACAATTAAAGTTTACTAAGTTAAAATCATAAACATTAACGGTAAAAAAAATAAGCATATGATAGTCGGTAGAGCGACTAAGTAGACCTAGAGAAATATATAACAACTAAATTTAAAATGTTTTTAATACATAATATTTGAAGTTAATCATAAAAAATAACCCTACCATCACGAGATAAATAAGGTAAATTTATAAAAACCAACAAAAAATAAAAAAAAGATTTAGTAAAATAGCAATTTTTTTATAAGTATGATTCTCTTAATTAAAAACAATGTTTTCTTAAACAGACAAGGGCACATTGATAAAGAACATTCACAGTGAAATGTTGATCTTTAATTTTTTTTCATATTAGAAGTACTAAATAGACCTATGAATACCTAATTCAGTCATAACTAGTGATTATTATACAAATTATTAACTGCAAAAGTGTTCACAAAATTTTAAATGGCAATATACTAATTTGACTCGGAGAATCATAAGCAATGTCTTTGTCACAGCTCTCAAATCAAATATTTGCATGTCCTGCTGACTTAAATTTTGACGGTGTTTAGTGTAAAAACAAAATATACAACTTTTCAACAAATTTTTTTGCAGACATAACTTAATATATAATAAATTTAATATTAAAAGCAAAAAAATGGTGCTTTTAAACAAATTTACTTATTTACACACAAAATTTAAAAAATAAATCAATAAAAATATACATATTAAACTAAAGACATTAAAATACTTGTAAATGTTAAGTATTTTCATAGGTCATCCAATATCATTTTAAAACCATCATCATATCAGGCAACCAAAAAAGTTCGTGCAGTTTTGTAGATCCATAAATAAATACACAAAAAGCAGTTTTAATAAAGTTTATTCTGAAAAATAGTCTCCTTCAGCAAGAATAACTTTTTCCCATCGTGAAACAAGCTTTCCATTTTTATAAAAGTCTTGAGTTTGATAGCTAAAAAATTGAATTAACTCATTTTCGAGATCTTCTCTATTTCGAAACTGTCGATTCCTCATATGATTATCCAGGGCCAAAAACAGGTGATAGTCGCTTGGCGCAAGGTCTGGTGAATACAGAGGGTGAGGTAGTACCTCCCATTGTAAACGTGCTAGAGTTTCCTGCGTGATTTTTGCGGTTTGCGGTCTGGCGTTGTCCTGGTGCAATACAACGCCTTTTCTGTTTGCCAAAGCTGCTTGTTTTTGGTGAAGAGCAACCGAAACTCTTTCCAATGGGGCTGAGTATATCTCAGCAGTAATGGTTTGTCCTCTTGGTAGCAACTAGGGTTTCTGAAAAACAGTGGTTTTCAAAAAACAGCTGTTTGCTGTTCCTAATTTTTCAAAAAACAGCTGTTAACAGCTGTTTTACTGTTTTTTTTTAAATACAAAGAAAATAGTAAATTTATGTACTTTTTATTTAAATACTATATTGTATGACTTTTCTTACATGATTTGTTATAAAAATATTTAAGGAACACAAGTGCATTTAGTGATTTGTCCGATAATTGTAATCGAATTTTTGTACAGTAATTTGCGCATACTGAAAAAACACGCTCAACGTCAGTCGATGTTGGTTTAATTGAAAGTAATGCATTGTAAAGCATTTGTAGATGCTCTGTTCGTTTGGCTGTATTTTTGAAAAGGACAAATTCACTTTTTAACCATTTGAATTTATCTTGCCCTAATATTTTTGATGACTTTTCTTTTTGAAGAAGCATGTTAAGTTCATCTTGAAGCGATAAACTTTCTTGCTCGGCATCGTTAGACTCTGTGACTGTCATTTCATCATCATTTTCCTCGTTATTGATTCCAAAGAGGCGAGATGCAAGTTTTCCAGCAAAAATCAAAGTGTTTTTTGACGGTGTCGTGGAAGGATCGTTCAAGCTTCGCAAGAGATTCATTATATCGCTTGTCCAGCGCTCATCAATTCGGCGTTTTAAGTTCTCGTACAATGTTTTACTTATTTCGTTGTTCATCATTGAAAGCTTTTTTAACATAAATTCGATGATTGTATCAGCAGTCTCCAATGTTGCGTCTTCTCGACTTAAATTCTCCACTGCAAGTTTTACAGGATCTAAAGCTCTGAGCAAATTTTTAAGCGCACCAAAATCCAAGGAATCGATTAGATGAAGTGAGTTAAAGTCAAATAATGTTGCTCGAATAGAATTTTCTGTTTGTATAAGTGACTCAAGCGTTGTTGGAATTGAGTTCCATCTAGTTTTAACGTCGAAATGAAGTTCTTTCTCATGCCCTAACTCATTTTTGACGTGAATTTGAAACGCATGGTTTTTGACAGATGATTTTTTTATAAATTTAACAAGTTCTCGTGATTTCTTAAGAAGGTCCTTGTAATCAGTTTTGACATCATAAAAATTTTCCTCGAGAAATTGAAGGTCACCATTCTCGTCAAATTCATCTGTTTCTGATACATCATCGCTATCAATGTATTCCAAATCATCGACTAGATTATTTTTCTTATAGAGTGTATCGCAAACGGCAAGATGAATTCCGTGATTTAGGCAAAATTGCCCCTCTATCTCAGCATGACGAATAAATTTTTTGTTTACAGAGGCACCATCCAAAGTAGCAGCAACAATATCGGTTTTCATTGATAAACCAAAACTTAAAAAATGCTTTTTCATAATTTCTATCATATCCATAGCTGAGCATGAGCCTAATATGCGAACAAGTCCTGTCTTAAAAGTCAGCTTATTAACATTATTGTGAAGATTCACTCCGAAGAATCGCCGTCCTCGTATGCTTGTCCACTCGTCAACGAAAAGCTAAACTTTGCATTCTTCTGCAGCAATTCTTTGATATTGCCGATCATTTTTTGTTTCTTATCATCATAATCATCGTGAATTAATTTCATGATGTCGCTCTCGTTTCTTGGCAACTTAAAATCGTCTCGTGGTATGGATAAACAAATATATTTGCTGTTTGTGATGGCATGTATTGAAATATTGTCAGTGGCCAAGTCACTTACTATCTCCTTAAGTGTCATTTTTCTAGAAAAAATATCAGGGATCATCATTGTTCCTTTTTCAGTTACAGCTTGTTGACTGGATTCAGCTGTGTCAGGTGGTTTATCAAACGTAATACCATGTGAAATCAAGTGCCTCTTTAATGTGGTCGTTGAATTACCAGAACACTTAATAACTTTGTCGCAACGTTTGCATTGACCTTCGAGATCTTTTGTTTTTGCATTCTTGCGTTTAATTGCAAAATCCCAAACAGAAGACATAGCTGAAATCTAAATAAGTATTAAATAGTGCAAGATATTTAAACTTAATTCGTAATATAGCTTACTTTTTGTTAAATAATTATTTGTTATAATAAGTTATTATTTTAACTTAAATTGTGACAAAATCACTTTCTTCAAAGCGAAGGGAAAAGCCTCGCGATTTTTTTTAAAAAAAGTAGTTACTTGTATGGAAATTTTTTTTTTCAAATCACTTTAACTTTAGAAAAGTAAAATGTAATCGCGGTAACATATCAAAATTTAAAAAAAAAAACAGTAAAAAACAGTTACAAAAAAACAGCTGTTTGCTGTTCTTAGTTTTTGGCGAAAAAACAGCTGTTTTACTGTTACTGTTAAACAGCTGACAGAAACCCTAGTAGCAACTCACAGTGAACGATACCTGATGTAGTCCACCATACTCACAGTAAAACCTTTTGTTGGCGAATGCTTGGTTTAGAAGTCATCGGTATTGGATCGTTACTGGCTAGCCAATGATATGTTCGTTTTTTGTTGCAGTACATAATCCATTGTTCGTCGCACGTCAACAAATGCGGTCAAAAAATGGCACTAAATTGTGGCGGGAAAGTAGTGAATAACAAATGGTTACGCGCTGTAGCTTGTTTGTTTCACTCAACTCATAAGGTACCCATTTGCTCAACTTCCAACGTTTTCAAAGTTGGTGCAAATGTAAACGAATAGTTTCATCACTCACATTAAATCTCAAGGTCCTGACATGTTTGACTGGAGTCCTGCTCGATTGCCAGCTTGATATCCTCGTTGTTTACGATGGATGGTCTTCCAGATCTTAATTCATCTTCAAGGTTTTCATTTCCAGAAGAAAATTTTTTAAAACACTTTTGACCCGTCCGTTCTGCTATGGCACCTTCCCCAAAAGCAGCACATATCTTACGACAAGCTTCTGCAGCTTTGGTTCCAAGTTTGAACTCATAAAGTAAACAGGCGCGAATTATCTTATCTGACACAGCCTTACTCCACTTGAGACTTTTAAATTTAAAACGCACTAATAAAACTTATGAAACACACTGATTGATTCTCTTGAAAACAAGCTTTAATTTATATGCAAAATCATCCCCTCACCACAACCAGTTTTCTTAATACATTTCTTAGAAATAGGCAATTAGGATAAACCTCACGAACTTTTTTGGTTTCCTTTTAGATCATTTCAAAAATCTGTAAAATTGTTTGGATAAAATATCTGGTGATGAGTGAAAAAGTTTAAAAAACAAATATATCGCAAAAATATATACCTTGACTTGCATGTATTAAAAATGTTTTGGATATCCGGAAAAACTTAAAAATATTCAGGAAAGATAGTTCCTGTAATTTACACTGAAGGGTAACTTCTTCCCTTTATTAAATTAAAGGGAAATCATATTGCCTTTTATAGATTTAGAGGACTTTTTTTGATTTTGCCAATTGTGCCTTTCTAATTTAAAATCTATATCATCGGCCATGACAGAAAAATACAAGCTAAAACTTCGTAAAAACTTAGAAAATCAAACACATTTTATTTAAACAACCCATAAGTAAATGAATAACTTCTTTACATTAAAATAAATATAAACTGAAGATAACGATAAATTAGAGTTTATAACTTACAATATGTGATAACTTGTGGCACTAAAATTAAAACAACAATCAAATATTCTTATTCATCCATTATTTATATTGAATATCTAACAAAAACAAATTCAATAAAAAATAAAAAACAACTTACTTTTATCTAAAATAAGGTCATCTTCAGCTTCTATAAAATTACCAGCTTATCGAGAAACTAATTCAACTCATCACTTACGAAATTGAACATAATGCATCAACTAAAACTTTAAAAAACTAATCTATAGTAATTTTAAAAACAGATTGAAAAATTACAAAATATACATACAATTTATATATAAAAGTATTCAATAATTATAATATTAATGATGATGATAAAAGAGATATACAATGATATTTCAGAGATTTATGAAAGTTAAATAAGAAATTCAAATACTTACCTCGTGCACACCTAAAAAGTCTCATGTATTATAAGTTAAAGGCGTCCAAGTTGACTCTTCCGATACTATACGGACTAATTTCATGATTTTCTAAATTCTGTCATTGTTGCGCGTTTGGTTTAGAATATTCAACGGAGGCGTGGTAAAATAGCTGTAAATCTCTAATTTTCTTTATTATATTAATATTAAATAGTTTTACCTTTTACTTATTTTTAAATATAATGAATTTCATAAAATGGTTTAATTTAAATTAGAAAACTACATTTTTAATTGTGTTTCCAAATTAAAACACACTTTTTGAACCCCCTTACCGTTAAAAAATAGGTTGAGGTTGCTGCGTAGCATATTCAAATTATCAGCTTGCTTGTTTTTTAATTTTTGTTATCAAAAATTCAAAACTAAAAACTTACAAGTGGTAGCACTCGAACCACAGTTTTATTGTTCAGGAACTCTGCGCACTAAGCACTCGGCCACGCTTGCACGTCGACCAACGAAATTTTAAAACAATAAATTTTTTTAACGGAAGTACATGCTATAGATTAAGTAGAGGTTAAAATTAAGTAGAGGTTGACGCAATGCAATGCATTTTCAAGTGAAAGTCAAACTGTAAAACTTGATATATGTTGACGTATGCTTTAACATTTCATAATTTGAAATTTACGTACGTTAGATATTTTCATACACTTTGGTTCACAGTTTCTTATTAAAAAAATGTGCTGAGACTCTTTCTCGCTATTACCTCAGTTGCAATGACAGCCAAGAGTTTTGAGTCAAACACGTACAAATGAGCATTAATATTTTAACTAAATTCAGCAATAATATATAGTGATAACTAAGCATTTGATGACAAATAAGTTTTAAACAAAAAGTTTTTAACTTACAATCAAACATGTGTATAACAAACTAAAATAATATGTAAACTTTGATCTTTTATATTGCATTAATGCGTCATATGACAAACCTAAAATAAAAAAGTTGTAATAGATAAGTAGATATAAGAATATAAGAAAAGAAAAAGAAAAAATAACTGGAAACTTTTAGATAACCTGTTTCAAATGCTATTGTATTCCAGCAGTGCTTGTTGGTGTTGTTCAATGACGTTGTTTCTTGTTGGCTAAAAAAAAACACAAAAGAAAAAGCGACAGCAAAAAATTTATAAATACCTTCACTGATAGAAGACATTTACAACCTTTTGGCTGCTGTTTTTCTTCGGTCTTCCGACATCCTGGTATAGATAAGCCCTCCATTTGAAAGAGACATATCCATACCACCAAAATAATATAAAACATATATCCAGACCACCATTGATACACCAATTTTTGATGGACTGACTTCTCTAAAACCCGAGGTGTAGGGATCAATATGCCCGATAGCTTTCAAATGTTATCGAATCTAAAACTATAACTAGAAGTGTATAATAACAATTATACATATATGCAATTTTATTTAATCAAAATATAAAGCATAACCTCACCATTTTCATCTGAAACAGAAGACGATGCTAAAAATATTTTTAAATAATGAGAGTAAATTAAAAAGGGTTAAACATGTGAAAAATTTTATTTTAATAAAAATATGAGTAAAACGCGAACAGTTAAAAAATGTCATATTTATTAAATACTTCTTTCACCTATTGCACATATTTATCCATACAAAATGTATAAAATTACAGCCCTACCAGTTAAGCTTCTACCAGACACTAAAGACAAAATAATATATCTCAAAATAATCGATAAAAGGTCCATCCCTGAAAAAATCTAGAATGATGATTTCCTACACTTGGTTGCTCATTCAGTGCAGCAAGGATAGCATTACATACATTTAATTGATTGACATTAAGCAACGGTCTCATTAAATTGGCTTTACCAATAGATTGTTGAATATTTTCATCAAAATTTTTTAGACTAAAACCCGAAAACTCATCAATAACAAATTGTAATCAGCCAACGTTTACCACTATGATAAATGATCTTTGTTAATTTTACTTGTTCGGCTATTAGAAGTAGGACTGAGCGATGAATGAAATGTTTTAACATAAAAGCATTGTATGTAACCTAGAGATGTAAAAAACTGTCAGGTTCACAAAAGATGAAAATAATTAGGAAACAGCTGTCTAATTTGCTCTAACTTACACATTGAAACTGCCTCAGAAGGAGTATTTTGCCATTTAGTGTCATCTTGCAACAAACCTTTTAAAACACATACTTCACGAAACATTTCAAGAACAATAACATTACCAGTACGCACATCTTCTCAAGATGTTGTTGAGATAAGTTTATAAAATGTTTTGTTTTTCAAATACATGCATAAAACCATAGATTGTGGTTTAATGCGCTGTCATCGGTGCCATTTTGAAAGGATTTAAATCCGCCCCTCAAATCCGCATCAAAATATATTTTCAATTTTTTTATATGTTAATTCTTTTTAATTAAGCTAATACCCTATTCGCCTTTTAATTTAATATTAAAGTTGCTTGATAAAAAGTAATAATTATAAATTACTTTTAGGCGAACTAACTTTCTTGTCGTCGGTTTTTATTTGCCAATTCTAATTCATCTTTAAATACAAAGTTCTTATAGATTACTATCTTTTCCGGGTTTTTTTTTACTGTGTTTTTCGTTTTTTTTTGTGTGAATGACTCATTAGCCCAATTACTAAAAGAAATTTTTTATATATATATATATATATATATATACATATATATTTATATATATAAATATATATATATATATATACATATATATTTGTACATATATATATATTTATATATATATATATATATATATATATATATATATATATATTTATACATATTTATATATATATACATATATTTATTATATATATATATATATATATATTTATATATATATATATATATATATTTATATATATAATATATATTAATATATATATATATTTATATTTATATATATATATATTTATATATATAATTATTATATATATAATTATTTATATATAATTATTATATATATAATTATATATATTTATATATATATATATTTATATATATATATATATATATTTATATATATATATATTTATATATATATATATATATATATATATATATATATATATATATATTTATATATATATATATATATTTTTATATATATAATTTCATATATATATATATAATTATTTATATATATATATATATATATATATATATATATATATATATATATATATATATATATATATATATATATATATATATATTTATGTATATTATTATATATGTATATATATATATTTTTATATATATATATATATTTATATATATAATATATATATATATATATATATATATATATATATATATTTATATATATATATATATATATATATATTTATATATATAATTATTTATATATATATATATACATATATATATTTATATATATAAATATATATATACATATATATTTATATATATATATATATATATATATATATATATATATATATATATACATAGGATATATATATATATATATATGTGTGTATGTGTGTAAGTATATTTGTGTTATAATTGTTACAAACCAATAACAATTATAACACAAATTATGATACCGTAAATAGCTAAAAAAATAAAAAACAAATTATTAGTAGAATAAAAAATAAAAGAAAATCCTAGATACTAAAACTAGATTTAAAGACGGATTTTCCAATTTAATATGGAGTGCCTCTTTAATTTTCAATTTGTTTTTGTTATGAGCAGTTCCAAAATTTTAAAACAATTATGGTTACTTATTTTTACAATTAACAGATGAAATTAAATGCTTGTAAACATTAGATTGTTTGTCACTTGTAAGATGCTCATGAATCCTTGTTATTAAGTGTCTGGAGGTTTCTCCAATATAACTGACATTATATCCAGCACAAAAAAATTTGTAAACAATTGGACCTGAGCAGCTTAGGAAGTGGATCTTTTATACATAAACTGCTTTGTAATTTGTTGGTAGTAAAAATTAAATTAATTATAACATCTTTACAATATTTTTTAATGATTTAGTTTAACTTTAGATTTAGTAAAATTTGAGTAAAATCCTATAAATGGAAGCTTATAATATTGTATATCATGATTATCAATACTATTTATTACAGATGGATTTAACTTTATATCAACAAGTACTTTAATTTCAGTGTTATTTTAGGTGGATATTGGTTATTTTAAAAAACATCAGATAGATTTTTTATGTCCTTATCAAATCCTAGCTTTTAGGGATTGTATCACGAAATTCGTAATTCGAGAATTCCGGAATTCGTTTTCATAATAAAGTTTCGAATTCCGAAAATTTTTCCAGCGAATTCCGAAATTAAAATTATTTTTTTGTGCTCTTTTTGTGTTTTTGTTTCTGTACATGTAAGTGTTCTACATTTTAATTTTATAAGAAGAAATAAAGAAAACAATTGTAAATTACAGTTATCCTGCATAATAGAAGTAGACATAGAGTAAACATTCCTAATTTGCAGTTAACGGTTTCATGTCTTCTTTTCATATCCACATGTAATAATTTGTTGAGATTTGCTTATTGCGTTATTGCGTTACTACGTTATTGCAGTTAACGGTTTCATGTCTTCTTTTCATATCCACATATGATAATTTTTATATTTGGTATAACCTCGTGTTTGTGTCTTATATTTTACAATTTTCAACAGTGTTGCTTATTGCAGTGCGGTGTGTATTGAATTATTTGGATCAATATTTTTTAATAGGTAAGCAAATAATAGCAGTTTTAATTTAATAACATTATTTGATAACTATTTTATTTTAATTTTGTTTTGTTTAACCACGTTAAATTATTATCAACAATACATCCTAAAATGGAAAAAAAAAGGAAAGTTGTTCCGAATGCACAAAAAGGAAAGTTATTCCGAATGCACAAAGCAATTTACAAATTAAAATTATGTTTAGATTCATTTTTTAAGAAAATCAAAAAAACTAACGGCAAAATATACGATATGTTATGAAAGAGTAAAAACCGTTGGTTTAACGACAACACGCATTTAAGATCAATACAAAATATTAAAGTATTAAAACGCGATGTCCTGCAAGATGAAGGTCCAGAAACATCAAAAATGATGTTTCCAAACTATTTATTCAACAACAAAAATGAATCACTTTCTGCAATCGTATCACGAATGTGTGCCTTAGATAATATGCCATTCAAAGTTTTCTCTATGTCTATCGATTTGAGAAATTTTTTTTTGGCTAGAGGCGCTCGAGATAATGTATTACCAAAATCACCTAACTCGATTCGCGAAATGGTTTTAGAATACGTGCAAAAAGTGCGGGCTAAAACGATGCAGGATTTTATAAATTTAAAAGAAGATGGAAAAAGATTTTGCTTAACTCTAGATGAATAGACATCTTCAAGAAACCAATGTTATTTAAATGTCCATGGCATAAAATAGTTTGGAATTTAGGTTTAGTACCTGTTAAAGGATTTTTCCCTGCAGAGAAAAGCATTACGGTTCTGAAAACCACATTGCAAAACAACAACCCAAACATCGATAATGATATTACGTCTATAAAACTGATGGGACAGCTGTGATGCAAAAAGTTAAACTTTTACCTTGTAATTAGCAATTGAGCTTCGCATATGCGATACATTTAGCTGTAATTGATGTCCTGTATAATAATTCGAATATAACTGAATTGGTGGCTCACACATAAACAGAAAATGATAGTGTAGAAGATCAAGACTTTGATGAATAGGGTGAGGAATACATTGAAGATGAAAATGTTGGTTTGATTGAACAAACTTATAATGAAGCTGAGTTTGTTGGGACTAAAGAATTTGGATTTAGTTTACTCATTAACAAAGTTCGTTCGATTGTAAAGAATTTCGTTTTTCGAGAACATCAAATGATATTCTTCAAGCATACGTGAAACAAGAATTTGTAAAACAATTAAAACTTATTATGGACACTGGAACTAGATGGCATAGCTTAGTCAAAATGCTTGAATAGTTTAACAAGCTAAAAAGCTGTGTTAGAAAAGCATTAGTTACCATTGCATCCAATATCGTTATTCTAGATGCTAAAATTTTGTCAATTAAAAACATTATCTCTGCACTTCTCCCAGTGAAGTTTACTATTAAAGCCCTTAGTCGAGTAGATGCCAATCTACTTTCTGCTGATGCGGCATTTTCTTTTATGCGTTTTAAGAATTTCGGGTCTGATGAACTTTCAATTAAAATTAAAGAAGATATTAGAAGACCGAATAAGTCAAGGACGAATTAATGTGTCTAGAACTCTTCAGTATTTACACAATGGCGGAAAAAGTAAGATTCACGCATCTTTCACTAGACCATTTAAAAAAATAATGACCAAATTCAAAGAAAACTTTGCACAAAGATTGATATTTAACACTAATATGGAAACTTCCTCAGGCAAGCAGTCAGAAGCTGACGATGTGATAAAAGTGATGTTGGAAGAACAAGCTAAGCCCTTAGCATTAATGCAAAAGTTGGATTCGTCCAACATAACGTCCAACTCAACTTAACAAATAATAACTAGAAGCTTAATTTCAAAAATTAAATCTGAAATGAAATTCTTTGAAGAGAACAGCGTTCGTGGCAAAATATTAAAGTCCGTCTACTCATATTTGAGTATGATTCCGCATGGAGCGTAGAGTCTGAGTGAGCTTTCTCAATTGCTGGCAACTTTTGTACAAAAGTTAGAACGAGACTCGGAGACTGAGCGTTAAGTGATCTCTGCTTCTTCAAGGCATATTTTAGGCAAATAAAACAATAATTTTTTTTTTTTTAATTATTAAATGATATACCATACTAGAATGTTTCTGTACTAATTGAATTTTATGTTCCATTTTATTTTTTAAGAAAGTATTTTTTAATGCAATAAATAACAATGAATTATCTCAAATAAATTATTTTTA
The DNA here is from genome assembly GCF_038396675.1 of Hydra vulgaris. Lineage (NCBI taxonomy): Eukaryota > Metazoa > Cnidaria > Hydrozoa > Anthoathecata > Hydridae > Hydra > Hydra vulgaris. The sequence continues at coordinate 47,068,529 of NC_088927.1, read as the reverse complement.
TTAGACATAAAAAAGTTTAATTTCGAATTCCGATTATCTTTATTTTTGGCAAAATTTGCATTCCCTACTAGCCATGTGTTGCTGATTTTATACGTTCTATCAATTAAACAACGTATAAGACAAATTTTATAACAATAGGAAACAAAACTGGAAAATATTTGTAAAAGACCGGTTTAAGTTTTTTTGTGATAAACTGATGTGGAAAGCGAAACAGACTTATTGAGAAGAACGTCTAAAAGTGCAATTTGATTATTTTGTTCTTTTTCCATAGTAAGTTTCAAGTTTTTATGTTGTTTATTAAGATGTGTAAAAAATTCCTGAGCTTCAAACTCTGAATTAAAAGTAACGATAATATCATCCACATTACGTTTATAGAAAATCGGTATGGACAGGGTTGCCACTCAACCTGGAAATGCATGAATTTTAGGGAAACATGGAAAATTCAGGGAATTTCTTTTAGTATTATTAAATCAGAGAATACTCAGGGAAATTTTTTTTTCCCATTTTTGTAAAATAGTTATTTATTAAATTATTTACAATAGTTTCAAACTAGTTAAAATTCATAATGTATATTATTAGTAACTTTTTAAAAGATTGTACAATTTATTTTAAAAATGGTTTGGTTTATTCTCAAAATGATGTTTGAGACTGTTGCCACACTTTTAAAAAATATAAAATATTATCTCAAAATAACTTCATAAAAACATTGAGATAAAAAATCTAGAATGTGACATCCTTTTCTGATAAACCCCTTCCTTTTCCTTGTGCTTTTTTTCCTTTTTTATCTTGATCACAACCCTATTTGCGTGATGTCCTTTATGGATGGATCCTAAATAAAATAATATAAAAATGTATTATATTCAATTTTATAATCTGTAATCATTTTATCTATAAATATATAATATGGTTGTAAGGAGAATTCATTTTTTTGGAGTTATAATAATAAAAAAATGGATCAAACATTTTTTTCAAATGATTGGCTTACTCACCCACAAAAAATGGCTTGTAAAGACTAATGACAATAAATATGCTAGATGTAGCAGTTGCTGCAAAATCTTTAACTTGTCAAATATGGGAGTTCAGACAGTTAAGAGTCATAATGAAGGTAAAAAGCACCAAATAATTTTTTAGCTAAATCCAGAAATTGCTTTTTCAAACTTGTTGTAAAAAATTCTACTATTACACCAACAGTATCCCTGGCAGTGAATCAAAAAACTTTAAAACTTGTTGTTGCTTCTAATGAAGAAACAAGATCTGAAATTAAATGGGCTCTTGCAACTGTCATGTATGAATTGTCTAACAATGCTGCTGCTAATATGAGCTAATTATTTACTAGTATGTTTGCAGATAGTAAAGTTGCAAAAGGACTAACATTAGGAAGAACAAAAACAGGGTATATGATTTATTTTGGGTTAGCACCATATTTTAAATTGTTACTTCTTTAAACCATCAAAAGTTAACCATTTTATGTTGTCTCGTTTGATGAAAGTTTAAACTAAGTTACACAAATTGTCGAATGGATAGTATTGTTAGATTTCTAGAAAACCTAGTTAATGTGCGATATTTGAATTATATAATCAATATACTATAAGGTTTTAATAAAAAAATAGAATATCTGGACGTATTAAAAATGATCCAAGTATCTATGGATGGGCCTAATACAAATTGGAAGTTTTTTGAAGAACTTTCTATATACAGAAATAAGTGTGAATTAAATTCTTTATTTAACAAAAGGAGTTGTATCTTGCATTCAATACACAGAGTTTTTAAAATCGGCTCTGAGTCTACATCATGGAATTTAAAAAGTATTCTAAAGGAGCATATCAAATATTGCATGCTACTCCTGCTAGAAGAGATGACTATAGCAGATTAACTGGGGCAAATTGCTATCCATTAAGTTTTTGTTCAACTAGATGGATTGAAGACCAAGTTGTTTTAGATCGTTCAATTGAAATATGGGATAACATTGTAAAATTAATTCGATTTTGGGAAAAATTATCATAAATATAAGTCCCAACAGCCTTCCTCAAAAAGTTTTTGTTAATGTTCAAAAAGCGTCGAATGACTTCTTAACTGTTTCAAAATTACAATTTTTCAATTATGTTGCCAGCTTGTTCAAAAACTACTTGGCACTCTATCAGACCGATCAACCGATGGTTCCATACATGTACAATAATCTTAGGGAATTGATAACAAATATTTTAACTCTATTCATTAGACCATCAGTAATTCAAAGTTGCAAAAGAGGTAGTGATTTAAAAAAGTTAGATCTCTATAAGAAAAGATTATTTGCTACACAGGAAATTTTATTGCTGAAGTTTCAATAAAAGAACTTTTAAAAAAAGATAAAATCACTCTTAATGAAGTAAAGCAGTTTAGAAATGAATGTGTTTTATTTCTCACAAAAACCATGGAAAATCTGTTGAAACGCATCCCGCTAGACTCTGCAATTATAGCAAGTGCAAGTTGCTTTAAACCAATTGAACTCAAAGCATCATCAATCGAGGTTAATCAAAATAAACTAAAAAGGCTGCTACATTATCTTGTTAGCTTAAAGATTATATCTGCAACACAAAGTTATAAAGTCATGCTTCAGTGTTCTATACTTTTAAGAAATGACATGAAAATAAATATAGAAAACTTTCTTAACTTTGATAAAAAAAACACTTGTTTAAATACCTTCATTTTTCATCAACTGAATATAGCCAAACATAAGGAACTTTCTTATATTATCAAAATGATTTTAACTGTATGTCATGTTCAAGCTTTTGTAGAAAGGGGTTTTAGCATAAACAAATCTGTTCTAAATGAAAATATTCGGTCAGACTTTATAGTTTCGCATCACATTATAAGAGATCATATAGTTCTCAAAAAGTTCAAGCTAACACTATAAATATCACAAATGCGTTAATTTTATCAGTTAAGCCAGCCAGAGAACATTACCAAATGAGTTTAGCAGAGAAAATTAATTCAAGGAAAGAGTGTGCATCAAACCACCAAACAGCAATCTTATTAGAAGAAATTGAAGTAGTAGAAAAAAAAAAAGAATTTACTTGTAACAGCATGTGTATATGACTTTATTCAATTTGTTGAAGATGCTGACAAAAATAATGATTTAACAATGCTTAAAAAATCAGTTGCTTTAAAAAGAAAATGTGACGAAACAGAAAAAGAATCAATGGAGTTAGATTCAGTTTTAGAACTATTAAATGCAAAGAAGAAACTTATTAATAAAGTTTCTTACTAAAAACTGTTTCTTGTGTTTAATTTTAGAATTGATAAAAATTTTTTGCATTGTTCCATTGTATTTGGTATATTTAAAATCTATTTAAATTATTTATTAATAATATGAAGATATATATATATATTTGTATTTTTAAATATATATATTTATATTTTTGTAAATATGTATAAATATATATATGTTTATATATATATATATATATATATATATATATATATATATATATATATATATGCATATAAATATATATATATATATATATATATATATATATATATATATATATATATATAATATATATATATATATAGGGTTTTTCAGGTTTTCCTTGTCTAAATGCCAGGGATTCCGGAAATAATGTGGAAAACTCAGGAAAAACGTAGGTAATATATAAAGTTAAACTCAGGGGAAAACGTTATTTACTCAGGGAAAAACTTTTAAAGTTATAGTAGCAACTCTGTATGGAGGATGAGTAATTACTAACTCAATTTTGTTCGTGAAACTCAATAAAAATACAAGCTAAAATTGGCGCTAAAGGAGAACCCATGGCAACGCCATCTAATTGATCATAATATTTCCCGTTAAATAAGAAATGAGAACCGGATGTATAGATACAAATATATATTACAAATATACATATGCATCTTAAAAGTGACAAACAATCTAATGTTTATAAGCATTTAATTTCATCTGTTAATTGTAAAAATCTAAGTAACTATAATTGTTTTAAAATTTTGGATACTGCTCATAACAAAAACAAATTGAAAATTAAAGAAACTTACCATATTAAATGGAAAAATCCATCTTTAAATAAACACACTGTTCATTATAATAAAAACTTACCTATCTAGTTGTTTTTTTTTTATTTTACTTTTTTTGATATATATATATATATATATATATATATATATATATATATATATATATATATATATATATATATATGTATGAATGTATTTATGTATATATATATATATATATATATATATATATATATATATATATTTATATATATATATATTTATATATATATATATATATATATATATATATATTGTTTTTTCTGCAATATAAAGACCAATTTAATATCTCTAGCTCTTCAAATAAAAACGGAATGGTCCCAAACAAATTAAACATTGTTATAAATTCGTGAGCTTTATGAGATGAATTTTGTTATATTTGATGTAGGCAATCTTCGGTGCTTGAAATAGATGGAGCTGTCAAAACTCGCAGAGAAAAGTACAAAACATTTCTATTGAAAAGACTTTCTAAATAAAGGAAGATAAGTAATAAAAATAAAGAAAAACGAACAGATGTTAAGAATAAACACAGATTTATTTTAATAGAAAAAAGGTTTTACACAATCATAGTCAACAAAAATTTTATCGGTTAAGTATACCTAAAACAAAACAGGACACATAAGTAAACATACATCTTCATTAAATTCAAATATTTATCTTACCTTAACACAAACATACATATGCATAGAGATATCGCATAATAATAGAAAATAATAAGTATAATGATGAATTCTAATAGAAAAAAATACTAAATAACACCGCAAACTTCATAAAATAAAACTTTATTAAAACCACTGGTAGTTGCTGGTACTTCTTGGAGGAACACACTCAAGCCAATGAAATAACGAAATTTATTTAAAATTAAAAAAAAACAGAGTTTACGAACACCTCACGCTGTCAATGATACATAGGTTGAATATTGCTAATCAATCAAAAATATAACATAACAAACAACCCGCATTGAAATTACAAAAATTTCAAAATCTAAAGGTGAAAAACGGAGTGGAAACAAAATATAGCAACAAGAAACAATAACAACAAATAAAGCCACTGCAACGAAATACTCAAACTATATATATATATATGTATATATATATATATATATATATATATATATATATATATATATATATATATATATATATAAATATATATACATATTTATATATATATATTTATTTATTTAAGTGAGGTTAGTATTGCGGTGTAAAATACAAATACTCTTGTTCGTATGACAGTGCTCAATATCATAAAATAAAATAATAGAGCAATTTATACTTTATGTAATTAAATGAATAAAAACAACTAAATAGCGGGACTTAAAGTTTCATGCCCGAAGGCAATCATCAGGCGTGAATACAAACCCCGCGAATAAGTCCCGCTATTTAGTTGTTGTATCATTGACAGCGTGAGGTGTTCGTAAACTCTGTTTTTTTTTAATTTTAAATAAATTTCGTTATTTCATTGGCTTGAGTGTGTTCCTCCAAGAAGTACCAGCAACTACCAGTGGTTTTAATAAAGTTTTATTTTATGAAGTTTGCGGTGTTATTTAGTATTTTTTTCTATTAGAATTCATCATTATACTTATTATTTTCTATTATTATGCGATATATATGTATATATATATATATATATATATATATATATATATATATGTATATATATATATACATTTATATATATACATATACACACACATATACACAAATATACATATATATGTTTAAGTATATATAATTACACAAGTTTTTATGTGCTGTCCAAATAAGTGCCTTTCATTGATTTTGTGTTGGTAAAAACAACTGTTAGTACTAATGGCCCTATTTTTTTCCGATTCTTAGTGCCAATGTTTACTTATTATGTTTATCGCTATAAAGTATTAAAACAAGTAGGATCATTTACTTTTCTACTTCCTTTTCTCATGTAAAAGTTGGTATGAGTATTGCCAAAGACTTTTTAATAGAAGTTTACGATTAAAATTACAATTTGTATATATATATATATATATATATATATATATATATAATATATATATATATATATATATATATATATATATATATATATATATATATATATACATGTATATACGTATATATACATATATATACATCTGTTGTTTTTTCTTTGTTTTTATTACTTAACCTCCTTTACATAAAAAAGTTTTTTCAATAGAAATGTATTAAATTTTTTTTGTGGGTTTTCATTACTCAATCTAGTTCAAGCACCGCAGATTACCTACATCAAATATAACAAAATTATTTATCTATCTCTCATAAAGTTTCCCATTTGCAACCCACTGTTTGGACTGTATTTTTGTTTTGGGCGTGTAATGGTGTATCCAAGTTTCATTTACAGTAATTAATCGTCGCCAAAACTTGGATTTATTGCGCCTAAACAGCGCCAACAGAGCGTTGGAAATGTTCATACTAACACGTTTTTGATCCAACGTGAGCAAACGCGACACCCAACAAGAGGACAGCTTTCTCATGCCTAAATTTTCATGTAATACATGACAAACACGTTCTTTTGATATGTTCATAACCTCTGCTATCTCTCTCACTTTAATTCGGCGATTGTCAAGCACCATTTGGTGAACTTTGGCGATGTTTTTATCGGTAGTTGTAGATTTTGGACGTCCTGAACGTTCTTCGTCTCCCAAGCTCTGACGGCCACGTTTGAATTCAGCTGCCCAAAATTTCATTGTGGTAAATGATGGTGCAGAGTCCCCATAAACAGAATCCATTTCATCTTTGATTTGCGTAGGTGTATTGCCTTTCGAAATCAAATGTTTAATGACAGCTCGATACTCGATTTTGTCCAGTTTCACAAAGTTACTCACACCAACTCACTTAAACGACTGTTACATAACAACTGCGCGTTCAAAATGGCTGAAACTTTGGTAAATAACTATCAACATATGAACAAACAAAATTCACTTGTTTTTATTTACGAGTGCTGCCATCTTCACGTTGTGGACGGATACTTTTAAGACCACTCTCATATGTATATATATATATATATATATATATATATATATATATATATATATATATATATATATATATATATATATACTAGTTGAGATCGGACCCGTAAAAATACGGGTCTTTGTAAGTCTATTCCAAACCGAACTCTTTTATACTTTTTCCTTATATATCCTAGCTTTCCGGATCCAAAAAATGCGAGTCTTTACCAAACTTACCATTTCAATAAATATATATTCCACACCGACTATTTACATACCTATTCCTTATTTTCTTCAATATTTTTCAGTAAAATAATTTATTCTGGAACAAAACATTCCAGAGCAAAAAACTTAACATGTACACTTTTTCCGCATACGTAGAGCTTATAAGAAACTTATAATTAGGTTTGCTTTTCTGCTAAATGCATTTGATTGATAGCTTAGTGGTTAAGTGCGCTGTCATCGGTTTTGTTTGAGGGGTTTTAAGACTACTCACCATAATAAACTTTGAAATTTTTCAATCTTGCTTATATATTTATAGCAAAAAAGTAATAATATAGCAAACAACATCTCTAAAATTTAAAATAAAATTTTAAAGTTTTCTCATTTTATAGAAATATTATTGGCGATGTCTTTTTATAATGCCTGCAAACTCAACATATGCTAAAGACGTTTACACTTACAAACGTTAGTACGTAACGCTATACAAATGGAATTAAGATCTTAGACCACTAAAACATAATCATAAAAAGAAAGTTCATTTTTATGAATAAAATTAAAAACTAAAGAATAATAGTCTCAGCTATTAAACGCTAAAAGTTCTAAAAGTTAAGCCAAAAAAAATTGCGCATTGACGTCGGCATTTGGCAAAATAAACCATTATGCGTCAAATTTTCTTTTGCATTTATCTTACACTAGCTGTCATGACCAGTACGATATGGCTAATGGTAAATCTGTTCCACACCCGACTACATCTAAACTTGTTTTTAATTTGGTCTTATTACATCAATCAATGAACTTTAATAAATAGCAAAAATCAATTAATTTAAAACTCTTGGCTTTTGGTTAACAACAAATTTACTATACTTTAAAAGTATAATTATTTAATTTTAACATAAATGACAGTTACGTAATATTTCTTCCGGTGTTTTAGGGATATTAAGGTTTTAACAAAAAGATTTATAAACGAATTTTTTTTTAACCCCTCATTAAAATTTATTTGAAATACAAAAGATGACACAGAAAACGGGTCACGGTTCCTAGTTATGTCGAATAAGTTAGCTCTATCGGTTTGATTTTATTTTATAGAAACTCTTCTGTAAAGAATATATCTATATGAAGTAATAATTTCAAAGAGAAGAAAATATAAAATTTAAGGATAAACAAAAATATTTTTTTTGAGGTAAAAAAAAATACCGATACACTTTTTCAAAAAATTAAATTAAAAAGTTAAAGTATACAAAGTGCTGTCAAAACCGGTACGATAATAACTATGTTACACAACTGGCTATATCTATACTTAATTTACTCTTTACTTTAATAAATCTTTGTCTACGGCAAAACAAATCGATATAAAATTCTTGACTTTGAATAACGGTTTACTTTAATATCGTTTACATAACTAAAGTATCTTTAGCAGAGATTACATTAGCGTAACATTTCCTCCAATGTTTTCGGAGGCTGTGCTTAATTTAAGGCTGTAAAAAAATTTTGTGTATATTAATATTTTTAAGGCCTTTCATTAAGATTTCTTTGAAAAGCGGGTCACGGATCCTAGTTATATCGTAAAAGTTAGTCTTATTTGTTTGGTATTTCTTGAAGAAACTTTTCTGCAATGCTTAACATATTCTTTGAATTAGGTTGTTTTTAATAGCGGGATTTGCAAATTGCTAAGTTATTATTGTTAAATTATTATAGCTATTATTTGTACTGAATCTTGGTACAAAAACATATATAATAACTCCAGCCAAACGCCTCCACCGTTCCACCTAGCTATCTACTCTACTGGGCAAGCAATCCATGCTCACTCAATAATGGCAAACACCAAGAGCTGTTGACCAGATATCTGGTCTACCTAAATCTAGTTGGTCACACGTAATATTTTTGGCGGAAACTTGGTTCGTAGATTTTGCCACGGCTACCAACCACATCGTAAAGATAGAGACAATACGGGCGGCGGAGTTGCCATTTACACAAAAGACTATATCATAGTTAATGAAGTTAATTCTACTCAGCTCCAGATGTAATTACGTATGAAAAAAAAAACATATATGATACTACATCTGGTTAAAATAAAGCATTTTTATTTAAAAACGTTTTCGAGATGTAAATACATATGAAAAAAACCATATATGCAACTAAATCTGGTTAAAATAATGCATTATAATTTATTGACTTTATAAAATCCTGTAGTTATATTTATTATAATTGAAAAGATGTAACTGCATCTGTAGAATTCACAGATGTAGTTGTACAGATGTAGTTATTCTTAATGGGAATGGAAATATCTAGATCCGTAATCACCTAAGTGATTAATGTATCAATGAATTCCAATTACATATTAAATACCCAGTGGGCACAAGTGCGCTTTTTAAACGTTTGGAAAACGTTTAATGGTCGTTTGAACGACGTTTGTATAAGTAAAACGTTCAAAAAGCGTTCAAAAACATTTTAATACGAATTTTTTTGTTATTTGATTAAATATTTTACGGAACCTTGAAAAAACCTTTAAAAAACGTTTTCTCCAAGCTAAAAATGGCGAACTGCGCATGTGCAACTTTACTTAAAAATATAAAGTATTTCCATGTTTTTCAAGGAACTTTTACAACTGTAAAGAAACTTTTTTTAAATTATACATTCATAAGTTTTTTCTAAGTTATATAGTTATACATAAATGCAACATATATATATATATATATATATATATATATATATATATATATATATATATATATATATATACAAATAATTTTATATCTATTCTACAAAACAGAGAGCTCAATATTCTTAAAGCAACAGAGCAACAGCAAATCAGTAGAAAATCACTTATCAAACATTTTTCATTTAGCACTGTGTTTTTTTTTATCATTAAACTTTATTGATGTCTTTTATTTAAAAACTCATTAGATACATAGTGTTGATGAAACACAGTTTTAAATGAAAAAAGATTGATAAATGATGTGCTTTTCTCATTGAAGACTTCAAACGTAATAAATATTTATTGACTTAAGAACATACATAATACTAAGTATGATTGAGTTAAAAACTAAGTTTTTTTTATAATCAATGGTTGTTACTACTATTCAGTAGTGACAATAATTGATTTTAAAAACTTAAGGAACATGTCTGTATAATAGGTAGACGAGTACAGAAATATTTACTTATTTTATACAGAAATATTCACTTATTTTATACAGAAATATTTACTTATTTATAATACACTTTATTTTGTCAATATAAATTTTACAAATAAATATAATATATATTGACAAAACAATATTTTGACTAAAATATAATAGGAATGTGTGATACATACATGAAGTTTGTTTCAAAACTTTGGAGTCTTCGAGTTCTACTTATTCAAAAAACAGTTTGTTTCTTTTATATTTTGTTCACATATATGCAAACCTATTGAAAAACCTATTTGAGTGTGTATATATATATATATATATATATATATATACATATATATATACATATATATATACATATATATATATATATATATATATATATATATATATATATATACATATATATATATATATATATATATATATATATATATATATATATATATATATATATATATGTATGTATGTATGTATGTATGTATGTATGTATGTATGTATGTATGTATGTATGTATGTATGTATGTATGTATGTATGTATGTATGTATGTATGTATGTATGTATGTATGTATGTATGTATGTATGTATGTATGTATGTATGTATGTATGTATGTATGTATGTATGTATGTATGTATGTATGTATGTATGTATGTATGTATGTATGTATGTATGTATGTATGTATGTATGTATGTATGTATGTATGTATTTATGTATTTTGTTTATAATTATTTTTTTATGTATGTAAAATATTTTTTTAAATAGACTGAAAAAGTTAAACTACCATTCTCAATTTTGAGTAACAAAGATGCAAGTATAGTTACAATGAAATCACCATAATCTAAAACAAAATAAGTTTAAGCTAGAAACATTTCATAAATAAATCTTTTAATGAATTTATAAAGCTATATCTAGATTATTTCTACTCTAGCTAGCGTTTACTCTACATTATTTATACTTCTTGTAGAAATAACTTTGTATGCATAGTATTAAACAAAGATTTTTTTTTAGCTTAAACGGAAGACTTTATTCAGTAGTAACAACCGTAGATTATAAAAAAAATTTAGGAATGCCACTGTACGTAAAAAAATAGAAAAATATTTATTTCACCTTATAAAAAATGGCAAATATAAATATTTGCAACCTAAAACTTGGCTTAAAAAAATATAAGATGCATGCATAAAATGATTCAATGACTTCAAGTTCTAAACTTCAAGAATCAGGTTGTTTTTTTAAATTTAGCTCATGTATGTTGATAACCTTTCAAATTTGGTATTATATCTAATATTCCTAACTAAATACTTCAATGCAAGTCTATATAAAAGATTAGAGTGTGCAATCTTTTGCATTTGTTTTTTAATATCAATTTCAGAACAAAAAAGGTAACGTATCACAATTGTTTGCACTATTAGAGAAGCTAGTCCTGAAATTACAGTGAAAAAAGTTACCAAATGTAAGTTCATCTGTTTTTATTGCACATTTTATGCTAATTAAAACCAGATAATTATTTTTCAAAAAGTTCAAAAAATGTGCATTTATTTATAACAAGTTAATTAATAATACATAAAACACTTCTTGAACAAGTTTTTTTTTAGGTGCTCCAAGAAGTCTTTATGGTCTGATCTCAGACCACCGTGGATGAGCATTTAATTGGAAGTTCACGCCTCCTTCCTAATTGATGTTGCAGAATTTCCCAAGAGGTGAGGTTTCAACCACGGATCCTTTGTTTCTGAGGCAAGTGCGCCACCACTGCGCCACGGTTGCAATAAAGTGCAGCAATGCTTCCATAGAAGCATTGCTGCACTTTATTCCTACAATGAACTGCCATCAAGTTTTAAGCCTATAAGTGGAACAGGTATGTTAATAAATATTGACTTTTTTTATTTTTCAAAAGATACTATGGTATTTAAATGAATTTTCAGTTTTCTAAAGCAGTTTTTCATTAACATTTTATTCTGTTTTAATTTTTTTGTTCTTTTATAATAGGTTTTCAATATGAAGTATTTGTGGAGACCATGATACGAGATTTACCATTCCTAATGTCTGAAATCAAAAAGTCTTTATCTGCAGTGATTGTCATGAAGGAAAAGACAGAGTTTGAAGATTCGTTTTTTTTAATGATAAAATAAATGATATAACGAGGTGTGATAAAAGTAAACTAATTGTAAATAATAAATTAATGCGATATTTGTTGTGATAACCTTGTTTACATTTATAAATAAAGTTTTTCTAAATAAAGTAAAATGTGATCAAACTATATATATTGTATGATTCTTTAAGGTCTTTTTCAGCTTCTTCTTATAATGTTTTGGATGACATGTCAAAATGTGTTATAGCATTGTTTAAGAATGCTGGAACTTATGAGAATAGATCATTTAAAAAAGAACATTATTGTGTAGAGTTTTTTTTTTAATATTATTATTTACATTTTGATTTTTTTTTTTTTTTACATGCTAGTAAAATGTATGAAAGATTTCTATGGTTTTTTTTCTTTTTAGCAACATTAGTATCACATATTGCAAAATTCGATTTGGTCGATAATTTGATAGGCGATCGTTTGAAGAGAACTCTTAATAGAATAGCATAGCAATTACTTTATTATGTTTTTGTATGTTTAAATTGTAAATAAACACAAAATGTTTAAACTTTTAGTTATTTATCTGGATCTAGCCTGTTAGACCTAAGTTTTTATATGTGAAATGGATTTTTTTTCTTTACAACATACGTTATTTACTTAAATAAATTATACTTAAAAAAAAGGTTTTTTGGAAAGCGTTAAAAACGATGAAACGTTTCATTTAGAGTTAATAAAAACCAATAAATAACGTTTTCAGAAAAACGTCCGTTAACTGTTTAAAAAACGTTTAAAAAACCAATAAAAAACGTTTTTACGAGACCATTAAAAAACGTTCACAAAACGTTCTTGCGCCCACTGGGATGACGGAAAAAATAAAATCAAAGCAAAAATGGCAATACATCCATTCTAAAATTATTTCAAAGAGTAAAAATATAAAAATTTGTATGAGAAACGAAAAACATTTTTTTTGAGATAAAATAAGAAACATTTTTTGTAAAAAAAAGTTACAAAAAAATATATTTAACATAAAAAAATATCAAAAGTACCTACAAAAGCAACTTATTAACATTGTTTCATTATTCTATAGATTTTAGTAAATGCTATTAAGATTAACGACGTAACTTTGTTATAGCTTTTAGAAAACGATCAACATTCACAACATTTCTTAAATTATTCTTTGTAGGAAAATATTCAGAAATCAGCCATAAGAGAAGAAACTCGACCTAAAAATAGAACAAAATTATTTTAAACACTATTTGCACATTAATTACAAATCAATGTCATACAATTAATTAATTCATTTGAAAACTCAAAAATGCGAATAAGTGGAAAAGAAACTTACTTTTCATTTTTTCATAGCAAGCTTGAAGAGTGATGCTTGATGAAAAATGATCCGACTTGAAGAGTGATGTTTGATGAAGAGTGATACGACTCGTTTTTAAATATGCCAATAATTTTACTTTCTTTAATGCTAAAGAAAGTAAAATTATTGGCATATTTAATTACATCATATGAAACGGTATGCACCGTTTCATATGATGATTGATAACAAAGAGCAATGGGACCAAGACCAAGCCTTGAAACACGATACTAGTGACCGCTTGCCACTTGGGTTTTTTCGCGGAAAAGGTCGCATCTCAGTTTCGCATCTCATAGATTTATTGTTATATACAAATGTATTAAAATTTATATAGTTATATATAAAGAATCTTAACTATTTTAGAATTTGATTTAAAAAAAAATTAAATAGAAAATTGAAAATTTCAAAACTTGTCAACAATGTTAACAATCGAAGAAATAGCCACCAACGCTTTTAAAGCAGCAATAGATATAAAGGATTTAAATGCTATTCTCATGAGAAGTTAAAAAAACGATATCACTCTAATGATCAAGGCAGCTGTACTTGTTGCCCTTGCGGATATGAAACGATCTTGTGAAATAAGAGAAAAAGTCTAAAATGAAAAAACCATTGAAGGGCAGGTCGCATCAGTTACATCAATCTCATCGAATCTAGGTCCAATAGGTGCCATGTGTTTGCATCCCCAGCCAGAGCCCTGGCTGACTACGCTAGTCGCATAGCCGATCCTAACTCAGATATCTCCACTGCCATCTAGTCTTCCTTGACCGATAACTAAAGCAAAAATAAAAACGTCTCAACGCTAAAAAATAACTCCAGCCAAACGCCTCCACCGTTCCACCTAGCCATCTGCTCTACTGGGCAAACAATCCATGCTCACTCAATAATGGCAAACACCAAGAGCTGTTGACCAGACATCTGGTCTGCCTAAATCTAGTTGGTCACACGTAATATTTTTGCGGAAACTTGGTTCGTAGATTTTTCCACGGCTACCAACCATATCGTAAAGACAGAGACAATAAGGGCGGCGGAGTTGCCATTTACACAAAAGACTATATCATAGTTAACGAAGTTAATTCTACTCAGCTCCAGATGTGATTACGTATGAAAAAAAAACATATATGAAACTACATCTGGTTAAAATAAAGCATTTTTATTTAATAACTTTTTCGAGATGTAAATACATATGAAAAAAACCATATATGCAACTAAATCTGGTTAAAATAATGCATTATAGTTTATTAACTTTATAAAATCTTGTAGTTATATTTATTATAATTGAAAATATGTAACTGCATCTGTAGAATTCACAGATGTAGTTGTACAGATGTAGTTATTCTTAACATAATTGAAAAGATGTAACTACATCTGTTAATTTTTTGATGTAGTTGCACAGATGTTGTTATACTTAGATAATTGAAACGATTTAATTACATCGTTAGTAATCCTATACTTTTTACACAGAATTTATTATACATCAATGAAATTTCAGTTGTTGGACAGATGTTAATATACCTTAGTGTATTTGGAGATGATGTTGGACAGATTTAGTTATACATTGTTGTATTTACAGATGTTGTTGGACAGATGTTATTAGACATAGCAAAAACTGATGTTGTTACCTTGACTCGAAAAACTAAAAAGTAGAAAAATATCAAACCATAAAGAATTAAAAATTATATAAAGAATTAACAATATTTTAAAATTCTCTAACAATAATATTCTTCTAGAAATAGTACAAAGAAAACGTTACTAAGAAGAAAAAAATAAGAAAATGTATATATATAAATGCAGAAAACTCAAAAACTTACGACCAAAACACAAATCGCATCTTATCTATTCAGAAGTCCACCGTAGATAAATGAAATTTACAAATAAATAACTAATTTTTAAACAATTAAAAAAATTTTTAATTGTTTAGAAAAAAGTTAAGTGTGTTAATTGGTCAAGGGTCAGTTTTATCCAAGGTCTTTTTAAACAGCTCCTTTCACGTAAAATTAGCGAAGACCAATTTTTTTAAGGTTAAAACTTTTTTTTTGATTTGCTTTTGTAAACAAACTTCAGAAACAAATAAAGAGCTTTGTTAAAATATTTCGATTAAATTTTGAGAGCAAATTTTTTAGGAATTATTTTTACGTTTAGAAATATGTTATTTGCAATAAAGACTTAAAGACTTAAAAACGAAAAAAAATCTCACTTTTAAAAACGATTGTTTATTTTAGCTTTTTGCATAAGTTTGTTAAAAAGAAATCCTATGCACTGCTCCGATTTAGAGGTTTTAAAATGTCTTGAAAGATACTCAAGATATACTTTTGTCAAAATATCTGAATGATTAGAGCCTGGGAAAAAAATCTCTATAAACTTTGCCCCTCCTCTTAAGGTGAGAGCAACAAACTCATAATTTTATCTATTTTTTACTTATCTTAATCAAAATTATATTAATTTAGATATTTTGTGGATAAATCTTTCAGAAGTTTAAAATTACTTAATGAAAATGAATTTAGTTGCTGTTAATTTAATAATACTGTTAACGAGTTAACGAGTTTTTAGTTGTTTTTTTCCCAGGCTTTAATTATCCCAATCTTTTGCATAAACATCTTTATTTGACAAATGTTTGAAGTTTATCTTATGTCTGAAAGTTAGCTTTCTCAAACACCAAAAAACGCAGAACCCAAACTTTTTAAATACATAAAAATGCCTTTGTTGTTTTTTAAGGTTTTGACCTGAAAAGGTCTCTACATTAAGGCAGTTTGAAAATTTATTTTACACTATGGTATTATATTTTTAAAAATTCGCTAAAGATTCAATAAAGAACTCCCTTGGGTCAAAATAAGCACAACAAGTCAATGGTTTCTTAAAGAAAACAAGAATATAGTTTATTTTTGTTGTCTAAATATATTTGTAAAATGTCATAAATTAGAGAATAACTCAGCTCTACAAGAACCCATTATTCAATATGTGGATTTTATCCCCCCCCCCCCTTTCTGTATATGTCCAATTTCTGTATTGCAAAAGAGAAAAAAAATCATCAAAAAAAATAATCTTTTTGAATTTATTGAGGATTTTAGTAAAGAGCCTGAGTTCTCAGATGTAAATAATGCATCTATTTGCACAGATTGCTGCAAAGGGGTAGGTAAAGGTATCCGACACCATTGCACAAAGTTTGCAATAGTTAAAACTTACATAAGATCAGATTTTCTCAAGACTCAAAAACCTCTTAACAAGTTATTTCCTATGTACTATAAGGTATGTATAAAACATCTGACAATAAAGAATAAATGAGCAACAGGTAGATGTGTATTTATATTTCTCTATCTGTTTATTAATTTTATAAAATACATCTATATTGAAGTCAAACGCTATTGAATAGAACCTTTGTTTTCGGAGTACAAAAAAGGAATTAAATTTAGAGAGGCTCGTTAAGTTACTTTAGCTGAATGAGCTAAAACTCACAGTAGCAGCTTACTAGCTTATTAATTGTTTTTGGGCATTTCTGTAAGATAAAAATTAATTGTTTAGTGTAATTACATGATAATTGATATGAAGTGATTGCTTTTTATTAATTTATCAATACTTATTTTAATTTTTATAGCCTTTTTTAATACTAAAATACTTTTTAAAACTAATACTAACACTTAAAGGCACATGGATGAAAGTATGCTTGTTGTTACTGTAAAAGTAAAAAAAACGACAAAAATGTAAAATGAGGAATTTGATTAATTGGTATCAGAAATTTATTGAGGTTGGTGAACTTTATAAGGATATGAAAAGCTATAAAAGTGTTGTTTGACCACGCCTAATTTAAAAGAGAAACTCTTGTTATTGATATAGTTTCGCCTTCTGAATTACATTTGCTTGAACATTATGTTACACAAATAACCAATGTTCTGATGGTTGAGAATTCAACTAAAAAGTTCTTAATTAGTAAAACTGTAAAAAGACACGATTACAATGGAGAAGGATTTGATTGATCTATCTGTCAAAAAGTCCATTTTTACTCGGATGAACTAATAACTATAGTTCCTCTCGTGATGATACCTTGTATTGAGACTTTAAGAAAATTAAAAAAAGATATGTTTTTATTTAATTCTTTATCACTAATAGTTTATATAACATTTATAAGTATTTATAAACATAATTTCTTTAAATTTGTTCATTTTAATGACAGAAGGATGTTTTGGAATGGAGCTTTCTCTTGAATTCAGCCGAGATATTCAGGAACTTGTCTCAAAATGTGCAACTTGCATCAGTACCTGATAGAATACACGAAACACAAGATCGGTCTGTGTTAGAAATTTCACATCATACAGTCACACCTCATCATGAATTTTCAGAGAGCAAAACTGTGAAGCTGTTTAAAAAAATAAAAAGACTGTTTAAAAAGACAATGAAAAGATTCGCAGCTTCGAAGCTGAGCAAATTCTATGAAGAAAAGCTTCGTAAAACGGCCGTAACCTATTCTTGTATGAGGATGTGAATAATTAAATATATTGCAAAAAATATTGCACTATTGTAAAATAAAGAAGTAATTATGAATAAAAAATATTTGTAAAAGTTAATACTTTGTATTTGTCTCTGTGCTATTTATCTAGAGATCATACAAGTTTTTATATAGTTGAGACATGGGCCGTTTCTGCGTTTTTGGTGTTTGAGAAAGCTAACTTTCAGACATAAGGTAAACTCTAAACATTTTTATATTTATGTTTACGTCAAATAAAGATGTTTATCAAAATATAGGAAACAAAAAAAAAATAATTCTTAACTAAATTCATTTTCAATGTGAAAGTTCAAATTTCGTGCAATGGTTTCTTAGCGTTCAAAAATAAAGACCATTTAAAGTTTTAACTTCCTTCAATTTGACGGGGTTAACATTTTAATATCACTGTAATTCTTGAACGCTGAAGGATTTTTCTATAAATTTTCAAATTTCTACTATAATATGATTTTAGTTAAGATTAGTCAAAAAATAATTTATAAACTTGTTGCTCTCACCTTTAAAGCAGAGGGCAAAATTTATAGGGCTTTTTTGTTCCTAGGCTCCAATTATTCCAATATTTTTACAAATTTTTCTTATTTTGACACAAGTATAAACAAATAAATGTTTAGAGTTTACTCTTTGAAGTTAGTATCGAAAACACTTAAAAGGCTGGATCCGCAGCTGAGTTAATATTTTTTCTGCAAAGCGATTATTGAAAAAAGCGTATAAAATCAAAAAAGGAATGCTTTTCATTTTGTTTTCAATGGATTATGCACACCCAAAGTATTGCCAGCTTTTGAAACATCATTAGTACTTTTTAAGTCAACTTAAAACCTCTAAATCAAAGCAGTGCACGGGGTATTAAAATTGCTTTAGTTGGAGAAAAGTTTTTGTAAACGCATGTAACACAAATTATGTATGAACACATGTAGTACAAATAATTTATATTTGTATTACACAGTCCCTGGCCAAATTATTAGACGCACTCGAGGTTTTTAAGAATTATTGCATTATACCAGTTTATATGCAGTACATTCACATTTAAACATGGATGTGATGGATTTTTATGAAGGAAGTTTATTATACAACTCGTGTTTGTATGTATTTTCCATATATGGTATTACAGTGTGAGTCAATTCAGTTTCGGACGTGTTTATCTGAAGTGTTTGTTTATTAAGCAGTTTTACAGTACATATTACGCATTTAACTGTTTATTTCGTGTACAACGTTTATAAATAATAATAAGTTTGAACACTTTAAGCATGGGTAAAAAAGCCGATCTTACACCACGCAAAAAAACTGAAATAAAGGCCCTTGTGAATGCTAAAGTACTTTCAAATTGCGAAATATCACAAAGATTGGAGATATCTGAAGCTAGTATACGACGCATAAAACAGAAAATTGAGTCAGGGCAAGAATTGATCCCAAGACGAAAGAAAAAATGCGACAGAAAGCCTATTTTTACTCCAAGCGCAGAAAGATCTTTAAAGAAAATTTGCCTTGAAAACAGATTTGCTACCACAAAACTGATAGCATTGCAACTCCAAGGTGTTAATGTGAATGCTTCTGGACGCACTGTTCGAAGAAAATTAATAGATTTAGATTTTAAGGCCTGTCACCCTGCCAGGAAGCCCAAGTTAACACCTGCAATATAAGCAAAGCGTCAGACGTGGGCCAAACAGTTCCGTGATAAAGATCTGGATTCTGGAGATTGGTAAGTTGTTACAATTTCTTTACAATTTTTTCACAAATAATACATTTAACCTTTTTCTATGCTTACAGAAGACCAGCACAAATGTTTAGTTTTGACAGGTCTGCTTCAGTGATAAAAGCACATTTGAAATTTTGCAGAACAAAGCTCAGTTTGTGCGTCGTCGTCACGGAGAAAAACTTCATCCTGACTGTGTTGTTCAGACTGTGAAGCACCCTACAAAAGTGATGATTTGGTCAGTCATAAGCAGCAAAAGCATTGGACGTCTGTACGTGTTAAATGGTATGATGAAGCAAGACCAGTACAAAAATGTCTTGCAAAATCGGTTGATTCCGCAACTCCAAGAATAGTTTCCAAATGGGAAACCATTCTCTTTTATGCAAGATGGAGCTCCCTGCCATACAACTCGATCTGTCAAAGCTTTTTTGGCAGAGCAAAATATTCCTCTGTTAGATTGGCCGGGTAATAGCCTGGATCTGAACCCCATAGAAAACGTTTGGAAGTTGATGAAAAGAGAAGTGGCTAAAGTGTCATTACAAACAAACCTCAACTCATAGAAAGAATAATTTACGTCTGGAATCATCATCCTCAATTCCAGGAGACGGTACAGTCCTGCATTGGCAGCATGCCGCGCAGAATTAAAGCTCTTCTAGCGGCTAAAGGTGGCTCAACAAAATATTGACATTTAAGTATATTTATGTCTGTTTTCTTTAAAGAGTCAATAAATACATATTGTTCTTTCATAATAATGTTTTTTTTGTAATATAATATTGATAATCAAATGGATAAGCAAAAAACATATATTGCACCTGGTAAATACACAATTCCTGTATGGTATCACAAGATAGTTTCTATTTTTCATAAAATTTTCTAGTGCGCCTAATAATTTGGCCAGAGACTGTACATTATTTGTGTAATACAAATAGTGTATACAATTAATGTATAAATAAACACATTTAATACAAATAACACATGTAATACAAATAATGATTTTTTTGATTTAAAAAAAAAATCATTTTCATAATAATTTTAGAAAACTTGAAAATAATAAGCAAACTTTTTTAACACTTTAAAAAAGCAATTGAAATTTACTATTACAGTTAATGAAACTGTCAATTAACCATCTTGCACAGCAATGGTGAAAATTTATTCACAACTGCCACATCATATAATAAAAAAACAATAAATAACAAAGTGAACCTAGTTGTTAGAAGGTTCTCATAGTCTTCCCCTGTTCTCATAGTCCCCCCACCCACCCACCCCCTGCTCTCATAGTCTGTTCGAAGCTAAATACTAACCAAAGCTTCATACTTTTGAGGCATATCGAAGGTGTTTGTTTCCTCTAAAATTGAATGTATTCTGGAGGTTTGAATTATATAACATCCTTTGTTTTCATTTATTTGGAAACTAATCCTCACAATTTTACACATATTTACATATCAAATTCCAGATCAAGTTCACACGTATCACAGTCGTGAACAATCAAATCAAAAAAACAATTTAGCAACTTTTTAGTTTTATCAGTTTTAAATTTTTGAATCACACATTGCACAGTAATCAAATAAGTGCTACCTGACCCTTGCCGATATTTCCCAAACTGTTTTTCTAGTGCATCTGATTGCATTTGTTCTAACAGTACATAAGATGTACTGCAATTCAGCAAATATTTTGCATAGCCTGCTAATCTTTCATAAGTTTTTTGCAAGGCACTCGTAGTATCCATAGCTAACTTTTTCTCGCCGTATTTACATCTCTCCGTAAAAAGCCGATAGCTTATCTCCCTGCGATAAGCTATCGGCTGGTTAAAAGTTAATCGATAAAATAGTTAAAAGTTAATCGAAAAGTTACTATTTTTAAATAGCCGTTAAAAACAGTCATTTTTAATGGCTGGTTAAAAAGCGATAAAATAAACTCTTATTCTAATGTCTCCGTTTGGTTAACTACAGGAGTAAATTTATTTAGCGGAAGGTTGTTAACGCAAAAATATAACTCTGCTCTACCCTACTATTAAAACTGCTATCGGAGGAGTTTTCTAATGTATTAGGAAAAATAAAAATTTTCTGTGCAGAACTGTGCAGAACCCAAAGTTGTTGCACTACCAAAGTTACACTAGCATCATAAATCAGGCTATAATGTTTCTTCTTACAACATTACTACCATATAGCTCCTTAAAATTTCTTAATCCCGGAGCATCAACAATTTGAGGAAAGAGATATCGATGGGTGATGCCAGTTAATGACATCAATCTGACTTATTTTTTTAAAATGCTGTATCATGTTGCTTCTGATCCTTCTCTCAGTCAGGGTGGTAAGTCCTAGTTTTTTGAGTCTTTCATTGAAAGGCAGTTTTGAAATCGAAAAAATTACTTTTGTAGTTTTTCTTTGAATGTTTTCTAAAATATTGAAATGTCTAACTTAATATGATTATTAAGTGAGTGATATGGTGACCATGATTAAACTGCAAATTCTTAATGTGGTCTAATATAGGTTATATAAAGCGATTTCCTCAGATTTAAACCTCTGTACTGAAATGCTTTTTTTAAAAATTCCAAGCATTTGATTGGCCTTCATAGCAGCAGAATCTACTTGCATCTTAACTTTAAGGTTATCAGAGATGAGTACACCTAAATCTCTTTCAATATAGGTATCAGCTAATGTGACTTGTTTGCCATTGTCATCATACATATAGTATTTTTGATTTGATTTAGTTGATCCTTGACCGATATGCATGACCTTACATTTTTTTATATTAAACTTCATCAGCCAAATTCTTGACCATTCAACAGCTTTATTGATATCAGCTTGTAAAAAATCTACATCTGATGTAAAAAAGCTATCATCACCATATAATTTTATATTGTGTGTCAAATCTGGTAGGTCATTAATATACAACACAAAAAGAAGGGGACCAAGGAATCCATGCAAGAATCTGACCATGAATACCATATGCATGTTTATGTATAAAGTTTATGTAGTAGCCTTTTGTGAGGCACTGTATCGAAGGCTTTTTCAAAGTCGTTAAAAGTAACGTCAACAGGGTATTTTTGGTGTAAAGCCTCTGGGATGATGTCAAGAGTTTCTAACAAGTTAGTCACGCATAATTTTTTAAATACAAATCCATGTTGTGTATTCGTTTGTCTGTGGTTTGAGGCCAAAAGTCTTGAACCTTTTTTGAAAATTACAGTAACATTTGCTTTTTTTCATCTATCAGGCACAACACAATGAATGGTTATAGATTATACTTAAAGGTTAAGCCATACTTGAACAACAATTTAAAAGAACTCGTGGGTGGATGCAATTAAATCCAGCGGACTTATTTGGATCAATTGCTATTAGTCTGTTTTTAATATGCTTGTGATAACAAAAATTGGTCAGGAATTTCACTGCATTGAATTTCAGTTCGATTTTTAAAATAAGGCAGCCCATCTGATGATTCTACAACAAAAACAGAATAAAAGAATTTACTAAATGCACTGCAAATAAATTCGCCTTCAGTTATGATTATTCCATTAGTATTTTTCAGAGCTTGTATAGTGTCTTTTGCACTTCTTTTTTTTCGCACATAGGAATGGAGTATTTTTGGAATCAGCTTTGCTTTTTGAACAATGGTCTTTTCATATTTCAGGACTGCTTTTTTTATAACTTTTTTTACTGATATGCTAGCAGCTTCATTCTCTAATTTTAATTTGTCGTGAACATATCTCCCAGCAGATTTATATTTGTCCCAAAGGTCTCGTTTTAGACGAATAGCAGCTTTTACATCAGTTGTCATCCACGGTTCATGATCCAAAATTAGTTTAGATATTTTTGTTGGTATATATTGAGCAAATGCTAAATTATATTCTTGAATAAATACTTCATAGCAATCATTTGCTGATAAGCCAGCAAATAAATTACTCCCGTTTACTGATTTAAAATATGTTGAAATTTTCTCAAAATCTGCTTTTGCTCAAACAAGTCTTGGTAAATTATTGGAAGATTGATTTGCATCAGTACTAGCAATGGCATATTCACAGGTGACCATAAAGTGAGTACGACCTTGTTGTGTATGGCCTAGAGGTTCACCTGTTTTCAGTGCAAGAACACGGTCTGGCTCATCTGTGATGAGAAGGTCAAGGGTGTTTTTCAGCTCTTCCTCAAGAGAATTTCGAAATGTGGGAAAGGTAACATGTTGCATAATATGATTGTTTTGAAGGCAACTAAGGAATATGGTTTCTCCCTTGTTAAAAAATTTATATATATATACATATATATATATATATATATATATATATATATATATATATATATATATATATATATATATATATATATATATATATATATATATATATATATTACTATACTTTTTTTATTAAATTCATATATATTATAAATGTTAAAAAATTTATATATATTATTTATACACTTTTATGATTTTAAAATAAATGATATTATTTATATAAATCTATTTTGCATTTGATTATAATGCATGCACTGTTACTAGCATATATGTACGTTAAATACATACGTGTCTGTATAATATTTGCTATCAGTTTGTCTCATTGACTTTATCTGAATAAATTTCAGGTAAAGTTAAGGAGCAATATAATTTAATAAATAATATAATTTAAATTCTCTATAGAATTTAAATTATAACCATATCAGCAATAGCTTTTAATACAGAGTACAAAAAATACCATCAAACAATTACAAATTTAGTCGGCTAGTCGGGTATTTGACACAATTCAGTCGGATAAATTTAAGTTTTGAGCACCTTTTTTTTTTTTTAGAAACCAGTCCGTACTTTTTAAGGATTCACCCCCTCCCCTCCCCCCCCCCCCCCTCATTTTATTCGTAGAATCGTCTCTGTATATATATATATATATATGTATATATATATATGTACATTTGAGTCAAACACTTAACCTCTCATTTTGAATCTAATAACTTACATTTTCAATATGGATTTCGATCTTCTCATTCTACATCTGACTTGCTAACAGAAAAAACTGACAGATTTTATCATGTGTTAGATAAATATGGAGAGGTTAAGGCTATCGCTTTTGACATTTCTAAAGCTATTGATAACGTTTTGTACACTGATCTTCTCCTTAAACTTTCTTTTTAAGGTGTATCGGATAACATCTTTAAGATTATTGAATCCTTCCTAACCAATCGTAGTATTAAAGTTGTCCTCGATCGACAGCACTTTTCTCCATATCCTGTATTTTCAGGGGTTCCTCAAGTTTCTATGCTTGACCTTATACTCTTTTTTATTTACATTATTGATCTTCCAGATATTCTCACTTCTACGGTGGCATTGTTCGCTGATGATACTACCATTTATTTTTATCTTGATAAAAAGCCAACACTCTCTGATCGCTTGGAGGGGGCATTTGAGCTCGAAAAAGATCGTGTTACTCTCATTCTATCAAGTCTTATCCTTTTACTGTAACTGTTCCTAGTGCTCTAAAAATTCTTAGTTTTTTTCCTCGAACATCAGTTTTTTGGAATTCTCTTCCTTCATCTCGCTTTCCTAATTCATATAATTTTTAATATTTTAAGATGTCTTTCTATCGTAATCTTACTCTACACACTTTATCTATTCTCATTCAGTAACTTCCAACTCTAATAACGATTGCTTGCAGCCTTGTTGGAGGTGAAGATATTGAAAACTATATATATATATATATATATATATATATATATATATATATATATATATATATATATATATATATATATATATATATATATATATATACAACCAAATAATGCTAATTTAGTTTCTTTATATAAAAGATAAAAGTGCTGCATTTTTTCAATTTAGATAAATAACTATGTAACAGTTTAGAGACAAAGTTTTTCAAGTTTTATTCATCACAAAGTTCATTATTTGTACACGAAAATTAATAAATCAATCAAAAGTATTAAAAAAAGTTGATTTCCTTCTGGACAAAGCAAGTGTAACTCGACAAAATGTTGACCAAGCTGTATTTCGCTATCAATATTTCGTGGTGAATCCTTTGTTGTCGATCACAGCCTTGCATCTTCGAGGCATGGATTCGATCAGGTGATCAATGAAACTTTTTGGAATCGCTGCCCAGACCTTTTGGATTTGTTCAAACAGTTGATCCTTATTATGAACACCTTCACGATTAATTCCGCGGTTGACGATCCCCCACAGGTTCTCGATAGGGTTGAGATCCGGAGATTGAGGCGGCCATTCCATCACCGATAGGTCGTTGTCTTGAAACCACTGCTCGACTACTTTTGCAATGTGTTTCGGATCGTTGTCTTGCTGAAAAACCCATTTTTTTAGCATATTCCATTCAGCATGAGGTAACATAACATCTTTCAGGATATTTTTATACATGAAACGGTCCATTATTCCATCGTTTCGATGTATTGAACCTAGACCGTTAGCAGAAAAACACCCCCAGACCATTACATTGCCTCCACCATGCTTCACGGTCATATGGCACTAACGTAAATTGAGGCGTTTTTTGGCCGCTCGACGTACACGGCAAATGCCATCGCTTCCAATGATGTTGAACTTCGATTCATCACTGAACAGGACAGTTCGCCATTTCTACACATTCCAGTCAATATGAAATGCAGCAAACAGGAGTCTTTTCTTCTGGTTTTTTAGTGAGATCAGCGGTTTCTTTGCAGGGCGTCGAGAAGACAATCTTTTCTAGACGCCCTGCTTCAACAGCACGTCGTCTGATTGTTCGGTCCGATACAGGCAGCTCTAATTGCTTTTTCATCTCGACTGATGATATCCAGGGATTCTTCTTGACGGATCTGACGATCATAGAATCCTCTCTAGAAGTGGTGGAATGCGGTCTTCCACCTTTGTTATCTGCTGCCAACTTACCCGTAGAACGATATTTGGAACATAGTCTTGATACGGTCCATTTTTTCACGCGATATTTATCACAAATACTTTTTTGTGACATTCCACTTACGTAATCGCCAATAATTTTCTTTCTTAGTTCCAATCCAAGACAGGCGGGAGCCATTTTTGCACTTGAAGTCATAAGAATAATAAAAATAAATAATCACGCTTCTCAAGGCTTACCGTGTTACATTTACCTTGCGATGATACAATAATGCTCTGTGGAACACAACGTCTTGGTTGGATGTGGACTGTATTGATGTAATGAAACACTTGTTGACCAGACTTAAGAAAATGAAACAAACCAAAAAAGTTGCACATGTTTTGTCCGCTGCAAAATGGCACTTGTCAACGAAATTCTGCCTATATGCTGTCACCTGTCAGCTGATTGCTCATGTCATGGCATGCTATGACTCTAGACTCCTGAACTGTTTGCTGTGGTAGTATAGTTCGTTTTGTTTTTAAGACATGTAAAATTAGGAACACTTTTTAGCATTGTTTGATGTTGGTTGCAAATATTTTGTCCAATACTGTATATATTTATATATATATATATATATATATATATTATTGTTATTATTATTATTATTATAATCAGTTAGGGACTCAAAGAAGGTAAGGATGATGCGTTTTTCATCACAACCTTTTCATAGAGCCTCTTTAGTCACTCATTAAAAAAATACTTTAATTTTTAAAATAAAATAAAATTTTAATAAAACAAAGCTCATATTTTTTTATTTAGTATAAAAAATTGAAAGCGAAAAATATTAAAACAAGTAAGAACAAAAAAAAGAAGAAGAAAAAATTCAAAAATCTGAAAACAAATTCTGTAAACTATTATACATATGTAAGGAATTAAGATGAACCCTAGTATGCTTTGAACTGGACTTATATAATAAATGTTATCTAATAAATATAATTAAAACTAGCGTAAACTTACGCAACCTGCTTGTTCACAATCCCAATAAAAATTTTTCGCTGTGGTTTCAATAAAAACAAAATGTGTTGCAGTTTTTTGCTTTTTGCATGGGTTTTCGCTTTTTTCTTTTTTTTTTTTTTTTTTTGATTTTTTACATTTGATGGTCGTATTACAACTATATATTGCCAAAAATAAAATTAATAAACTTTCACAAATTTTTGATTATAAAACCAGGTTTCTGAGAGAAGATCCAGGATCTTGTCGTCAGAACTTTAAACAAGTTCAAACAAGCATTCAACAAAGATAACAACAATAATAAACTTCTAAAAAGTTCTAAAGTATAAAGTATATAATCAAAAGAGAGATCACGCGAATCTACTCACCAATATTTTATATAAACGTATACGTACCAAAATATAATAAAATGTTAAGTAAAAAGTATAAAAATGAATAGAATAGGTAAGAATAAACTTTATACAAATGTAAATAAGTAAAAACAAATTCATTAATTCATATTATTAATAGTAACATATACGTCATATAATGAAGAAATTAGGGTTTTTAATTTACTTTTAAAAAGGCGAAAAGTAATGGATAGCGAAAAGTAATGGGTATAAGTCAAACTTCATCAAAACAATTTTATTCCAAAGGTGTGGTGCCCGATAGGCAATACAAAACTGGTTTCAATAAAATAATATTTTGCGTGAGAAAAGCGATTTGCAAAGCAGATTAAACAGATTGCATGTTTCTGACGGCGATATAGACTTACTTTATTCTGTACTACCCCAGGCAATATTAGCATAACTTAGATAACTGTGTATAAATGAATAACAAAGTTTGATTAAGTTCTTCCTATTGAAATAAGTTTGTGCTTTATATAAAACTTCTAAGTTTTTTGAAATTTTAGTGCTTATGTATTCGGTATGATGATTCCAAGTGATGTTTTCATCAAGATAAAATTTTTGTTACGGAATCCCTTTTTATTTCAAATTGATCGATAAAAACTTTAGTAAGTTTAATGGCAAATACCGCTTTTTGGAAAGTAAATGGAATAACGCCCACTTTGTTTTACAGTATTAAGAGTTGACTTATTACACTTAAAGCCACTCAATACATGTCTAAGTTCATTGTTTTAAAGAGTTCAAAGATATCACTGTTAGATAAGAATAAGTTAGAATCATCTGCAAACAAAATACTTGTTAGTTAAAAGGCTTTATTTAAATCATTAATATAAATTAGAAAAAAGAGTGGCCTAAGAATGGAGCCTTGTGGGGGTCCACATGTTATAGAAAGACAAGTGGTGTGGTAACTGTCATTACTCGGAACAATATGTTTACGATTGTGATTTTTCAAATGGTTTTGAGATTTACGTACAAATTAAATAATTTCACGTGCAGTTGAGCTATTCTTTTTAAAATCGAATTGATTAATGTAAAGTAATTTATTATCATGAAAATATTTGTATACTCTGTTATATATAATTCTTTTTAGATTTTTTGAAAACGTGGAGGAAAGAACAATAGGGCGATAGTTATTAATAATTGATTTGTCCCCGTATTTGAAAGTATGATTAATTTTGGCAATTTTTTATGTTCGGGAAATACATCTTGGTAGAAAAAGCTTTAAAAACATTAAAAAGAACAACTTTTAGCTGTTCAAAATAATCTATTACAACGTTTCCATTTATTTGATCTGCTCCGATTGCTTTAATTTTTTTTAATGATTTGAAGGGTCTTTCAAACTCTTCAAACAACAATTCAGAAGACTAATTGAATCAATGCAATTATTCATGGGTAATGATTTTTGTTTTTCAATAACTTTTTTTATTATTTGCCATGCGCGTTGTATCATTTTTAAATGTATTTAGTAATTGGGAGTAATAATTTTTTTTTAAGTTTTTGCAAATAGATTTTTGTAGTCCTTGTAAATTGTGTCGCTTGTAGGTGTTTTTGTTTTCAAAAACTTGATATTTAGTTTTTGTTTAATCTTGGACGATTTTTTGAAGCTTTTGGTAATCCAGGGTGTATAGCAACTCTTAGTAGTTATTTTATTTTCAACGATTAAGAAATTAGCATCGTATACAGAAAAAAAGGTTTTGAAAAAAGACACATAGATATTATTAGTATTATCATTAAAATTTATGTTATTCCAGAGGAGTAATGATAGTTGATTTTTGATTTATTTAAGATTGGTCTCATTATAATGAGGCCAATCTCAAATTATTCAAAAATCAACTATCATTAAAAAAAAATTTCGAATTATTTTTTGTGTGGTTATAGTTAAATTTAAAAGAAATTTTAATTTTTAATATAAACAATTTTTTCATATCTTACCAAAACACTTTCACCATTCAATCGCCCTTCTTTTATTTCAGCAAACAATTTTTTTCAAATAGCGACAGTTTCTCGAGAAAAGTCTTAATTAACGAACATATTCCTGCCTTTGAGTTGATACGATTCCTTCAATATTTTTACTTTGTCTATATAATTCTGAAGATTTAGTATTATGGCTCATAGTTGTCTATCATTTTTTCGGTAAGCTCTGTCAATTTTGACATCTTTTAGTCCAAGTTTTTCGGAGACGAATGTTTGACCCCATGATTCTGTATTATTTTTGTAAATTCCATCAAGATTGTTTCGACATAATCGATCTTTTAGGCTTTTTTGTTTTTCTTTTACCACATTATCTATTTTTGTATTTTCAATTTTTTTATCTAGATATATGTTGTTAGTAATTATTTTTTCGTTGATAAGTCCTTTATTAAAATTAAGGCTTACCTTTATATCTTTTAATTCTTTTGTTAATTTATTTATATTATTTGCATTTCCATCATTTTTTCTCTACTTTTTAAAATCTGTCGTTTAATATTTTGATGTTAGCACCAATAATATTGAGAATAAGGACAGGCGAATATTCCTTGCGAGTATTCGCTAATAATTTAGGGTTTCATATTCCCATTCTCCTATCACAGTAATTTTTTTTTGTAAAGAATATTTTCGTCATACATATAAATACCTAAAAAAATTTGAAATATTTTTTCTGTTTAAATGTTGGTTATTTCAAATATTTAAAAACCTTCCTACTTCCTACTGATTCTTTATATTATGTGCATAATATTAATCAAAATTTTGATAATTTAAGAAAAATTACCTTTAATTAGATTTCAATTTTAAATAATGTTTTCTAGCACTTTATTTAATTATGTGTTAAAAACCCAATAGAAATAAGTGATCGAAAGGAACAATAATTAAATTTTCGTTTAGTTGATTCTTTTTCCATCTCCAAAAAGTTACATTTGTGATTAACTTTATATTTCCGTTAACTTTAAAAAAAAACTAAATTTAAAAACGGATATCATGTCTCCAGTAAATTTAATCTGGCAGTAAACTTTAGATAAACTTGTAAGATTTGCGGAGAAATACTTATCACACCTCAACATTCAATATCTACTCTCCACGTTTACAAAAAAAGTGAGCACAAAGACATTAACAAACAGTTTGAGAAGAAGAAAAGAGAGTTGTTGCAGAAGAGCTTACAACAACTCTCTTTTCTTCTTCTCAAACTGTTTTCTCAAACAAGTACAACAAAACGATCCAAAAGTGGTGTTTATCTTTCTATTCAACTACCAGTTACAAAATTTAAAGTACAAAAGAAAGCTTAAGCGGACATTAATACACAACAAGTCAGATTTGACTACAATCTGACAGCTATGCTTTGCAGAATCAACACTCTGTTCAATATTGTCTCCACTACAGGTTTTGTTGATTTCATCTAGTCGATTGACTCTAGGCTTACCGTTAAAGATGCAACTAACTATTTTTGAAAGCCAACTATTACAGAAATCTTCCATAACTTTATGAAAAAGTTAAGCAATATGTCCTTGCTGACTTAACTAAAGATATTCCAACACTAACTGGTGTAGCATTCACTACTGATATGTGGAAAAGCAGAAACAAGGATGCTTTCATTGCACCAATTTGTTATTACATTTCACAAGAATTTGAACTTAAATTATTCCTTGTTGGAATCGAACCATTCAGGGATGAAAGGTTAGCAATTGCTATTCAGTTAAATGCCCTGATTGACACCCTCAATCTCCTTTCAAATGAACAAACACACACGTAGATGCATCAAATTTCAACTATCACATTTTGTTTAACTTTGTTTTTACTTTTTCATAAATCTGATGCTTTTGTTTTTAAGTTTGCATTTTACATTTTATTACCAAACATTTTTACAAAAAGAAAATTTAATAAATGTTTCAATTTTGTGTAACATTTGTTTAAATTTTTTATGAACCAACATCTTTCTGCTAAAGTCTGTATTTTGTTTATGGTCATTTAAAGTTTAGACGGACTAAACATTTTTGTTATCATTTTGTTTAGTTTTACATTAATAATAGCAATAATAATAATACAAATAATATTTTTTTGTTCCTAAATTTTTAGATGGTGCGTCAATAACAGAGGTGCAAATGTCATTTTTGCAGTTAAAAAAGCTTTCAGTTGTAAACAGAAGTTATATGTGCTGATCACACTTTGCACTTGATAAGTGGCAAAAAGCATTGCCATCATAAAACTAATCAAAGAGTCGGTCGAAAGATGTGGTGAGTTGGCTGCTCATCTTCACAAATGGACAGAGTCATGTACCACACTCAAAAAAGCTTGTGCTGACTTAAAATTCAACTACAAAAAGGTTATTTTATGTTGCAAGACTTGATGGAACAGTCAGTTTTTGAGTGCGAAGTCAGTCCTTGACATCCAGTGGAGGGGGTTGAAATATTAGTCCGAGAAGGACACCCATTTAAGAACAAATCTCACACTCAGCTTCAGATCTTAAAAAAAGTTTTGCATGTTCTTCAAAAGTTCCATGATTTTTCTGTCATAATTTCGACAGACAAAACACCCACAGTCCATCTAATGATTCCAGGAATCTTCAATTTACACTGTTAATACTTGATCTTAATCACTTGATTTTAAATCACTATAACAGGTTTGTTTTATATTTTCATGAACCTGAAATTGAATATATATTATACATGAAACTAAGTTAACTTTTCATTCACATTTGTTTTGCTTTTTTTTATTTTCATGAAATTGGCTACATAAGAAAATACAAAACAGTTAGCAACCTGGATGTGCTATATAAGCAAATTGCAAAATACTATAAAGAAGAAGGTACGGAGAATACCATTTATACGATTGCTCAAATGTTAGATCCAGTCTTTCAAGGCAAACTCCTTAAAACAGAGCATGGCAGATATGAAATGACCAAAACATGCATCCAAATTAAACATTATCTAGTCTCATTTGCTAAGAAAATTGACTCACTCTTACTTCTGGAGCGAGCATCTACTAATATTCGAGATTCTGACGAGATTGATTTCTCCTACCAAACTCTGGCTACACTAACTCAGGATAATCTTAGTTTCAAATTGAAATCCAAAATCATTTCTGACATTCAAACAGAACTAGTAAAATATTTTTCATCACCTTTGTACAGTGGGAAATATCATGGTCAAAAATCATTAAAATGATTTACTTCATAACAACATTATGTCTGATAGTGGGTTTTGTAACTAACACCCTCACTAAGAATTTTCTAACTTACAAAATTCTAAAGGTGACCGGCTTGATGGTAGTGGCTTCTTGAAGCTGAGTTTTTAATGTATTTTTGATAAACGTTCTTATCAAAAGGGATTTAGTAATTATTATTTTTCAATAATTTTTCATTGAAAAGTTGACAATATATAAATCATTAGAAAGGTTATAAAATAGGCTGTTATAAAGAAAGATTAAAAATTTCCTGAAAAAGCTGGTAAAACAATTTTTATGCGTTGAAAGTAAAAAGTTCATCACAAAAATACTAAACTTTTGGTGAAGAATTAAAAGTTGTTCCAACTTTTACCTTTTCCATATTTTGATATTTTTTAGTCTAGAGTGTTTACTAACTACCCTGATCATCCACAATCTTGAGCGCTTCATCTGCAATATTGATGTTTTTTTAAAAAACTTTTTGAATAAACAAAAAAAACACTTCGAATAAAAACAATTTCTTTTTTCATTCATTACTAAAACTAAAAAAAAAACGACTTAAAGGCATGAAAGTCTAAAGTAAATTTGTTTTGTGTTGTTCTTGAAAAGAAAAAAGTTATTTTTTATTATTTATTTTACTTTTAAGTAATTATGGTTTTTAAAAAAATATTTAACTTGAGAAAAAAAAATTCTACAGTGCGTTTTTGAAGCGCTACTGATCGATCAAAAACCACATGAGTTTTTAAATGTTCTTAAAAAGTTTTTTTTTACTTTGTATGTATATTGTTGTTAAATATTGTATGTAAATTGGTAATATAGAAAATCATTTTAAGACAAATTGTACAATACTTTCAGGTTTCCAAAAATACTTTTGATAATATCGATAGATTACTTGCATTCAATTCAGAGAAGACAAAGTAAATTTATTAAGAAAGAGATTAAAACTCTTGAAAAGTATGTTGCACTATTGAATGCATCAAATAAAAATAAAAAAATATATTTAATTAAAAAACTCATGTTTGGTTTCATTCAGTTTTCAATTCAAGCAAATGGTTTAGTTGAATCAGCTAACCAAGAGGGTTTATTAAATTAATCAGCAAATGGGGTCGACCAACAAAAGAGTTTGATGGATCGTATTCTCGCACAAAATGACGTCTGAAGAAGCTTTTGCATAGTTCTTGGATAACAAACTTTCAAAAAGTGTTTATGATAATACTCATAAAGAAGCACCATGCAAATTTCCATTTTATCGAGCGATTTCCGAAATAAAAAACGAGTGCTCACCTTTATAGATATTTATCGACGTTACTGAAATAAAAACCAAAGTTAAACTGTAGTTTAACTTTGGTCTTTCTTGTTACTTCATGGATCACACATCCAAGAGGCTTTTGTTGTTATTTGGATGATAAAAAAAAGACTTTAAATTAATACTAACTAGGGTATGGACGGAGCATCAAGTCACTCAAAGTACTATCAACGTTTTAATAATTTCAACCAAAGTAACCTTTAAATTTCGAATTTATTAGTTAAACTTTACCTTCGAGGACATAATTATGTTTTGATCAACTACTCTCCCCTACCTAATTATAGGGGGAGGAGGTCAAATAGTTAGGGGGAGTTGACAAAACAGTAAAAAAAATCATAGATTGGGTTGTTGTAATTGTTGGGGTTGGTGGAAATAGTTTCAAATTAGCGTTGATTGGGGGGAGGGTGTCATTAGATTAGGGGGTTAGAAGTTTTTGGGGCTTAGATTATTTTTTTCAAATTTTTAAAAAAAGTTAATTTTTACTCATTCATTATTTAGAAATGACCACGTGGCTTTCTGCAACACCTTTGAGTTTTTAGGCTGAAAAAATGACGTCAACTTATTCGATGACGCTGACACTTTAATTAGTTTATGTTTCAGAAAGTCAGTAGTTCCTTTGTTAGCGACGGACAAGGGCCGGTGCGAGTAGGTGTCAAGTGTGTTTTTTGTGGACGAGGGGGGAGTGAGAAGGGGTGCCGTACGGTTAATTGTCTTTTAAAAAAGCAAGAATACTTATTTTTTATAGCGCTTAAAATATTGGATTTTTTTTTTGAAAATTTGAAATCATTTTTATGCAGAAAGCAGCAATTCAATTGTAAATTCGAAGTCTCCTTTTTGATACGTAAACTTTTGTTTAAGCTTAAACTAACATAAGTATAACATGGTTAATTTTTATCAACCATGTATATAGTTATTTACCAGTTTATTGTTAGAGAGGGTGGATTTTTGAAAAAAAAATCTTAGTTTGGGGGAGGGGGTGGTAGTAATTAATTGAAATCGAGAATTTTTATCTCCTCGTATTCAAATTTTTTACATCACAGACACTTCTTCGAGACAACTTTGTCGTGTCACACCTAACAAGATGAGTAGCTTAAAAATCTTAAAGGAAAGATTTATAAAAAATCTTAAAGGAAAGATTTGCATTTTACCACCACACGGTTGGATTAGGTTTTTTTTAAATTATTTTACATATTATTTGCATGTAGAATTGAAATAAAAAATTGAAAAGTAAAAAAGGTTTTAAAATACCAATATTTTTTGAGAAAAAAAAAACTATTGTGAGAAAAAAACTATTATGAACCAATAGCTGGCAGATCAGGAACTAGCAATACCGGAAATTTATGCCGACGATATATTTATGATCCTCTATTAATCAGCAAAACTTTAGAAATGAATTTAAAAATACTATCAGATTACACAATATTTTATTAGCAATCAATTGCAAAGACCTTGAAAAAATGATAAATACTGCAATGATACATATGAAAAACTGTTAAAACATATGATTGATTCAAGGTCCTAGCTTCCATTTACAGTATTAAATATTGTATTAGAACATGCTGGAGAAATTATCATTAATTCATCAGTTCCACTTGGTTTAATGTGAGAAGAAGCAACTGAATCTTGACACATAATTTATAATTTTGATCGTAAACACAATGCAAGGAAAAAAAGCAGAGAAACAAATTTATTTGACATTTTCATTCGAACAATACATACTACTAATTCCCTAATTAAATGTTGACAACGTTGACGAAAATCCAAAATTAGATAAAGATGTAGAAGAATAAAGTTCTAAACTGTATAATTTGTATAACTTATAACTTTATATTCGTTTGCCTACTATGTAAATACATCATATATACAAAAAAATATAAATTAAAATATTTTAAAAATTGCAGTCATTCGGCTCAAATCATTGGAGCTTGGAAACAAGAATACCCTTAAATGTTTATTCATTCGTTGTTCTTTCTTTTTATTATTATTTTTCCTATTATTATTTATTATTATTATTACTAAAAGGAAAGATTTTAATTCCTAACTAATAATCTCTTAATGTTCGAAAGGTATAACTTTATAAAGTTTTCACCCTCCCTAAAATGTTTAAACTTTAGATCATCATAACATTAAAAGAATAAAAGATTATTGGGCAAGTTGTCACTTGGACCCGAACCAAGTTTAACAGCATCAATGTAGAAAATCTTTTCTACATTTTACAGAATCACCTTAAAGTGCAAAAAAAAAAAAAAAAAATTATAAAATAAAGTTTAAGGCTTTTACTCCTAATAATTACTGCAATTTCCTAAAGATAAATGTACTTGCATTCTTTAAATATGATTAAAGCATGTTAATTTAGCTTATGCATGATAAATTAAGCTAATGCAAGATAATGCATAATAAACAATTGAGTTCTCTAGAGTTTCTTAGATAATTTTTTAAATTTCTATAGAATTGTGTTGTTTTACAACACAATTCTATAGAAATTTAAGGAACAATTTATGCTGAGTGTAGATATTTAAGATTTCATTCTAAAATTTAAAAAAGATTTATTTTTAAATTTATAATAAATAAATACATTCATTCACACGTAATAAAATTTTAATATATACAGTTCTAATTCAAATACTAATACACTTTATTCCATTTAATACACTTTATTCCATCTAATACACTTTATTCCATTTTTTATTAAATCTCTGTTCTTTATTAGTTTATATATTATCTACATGATTTTGTTTTATTCTTTTGTTGAACAATATTAAAAATTATCGTCACTATCGTTCGCCTGATCATTAGCTTCTTCTTCATCGTCTTCCTCACCTTCTAGTAACTCATCTTCGCCGTCCTCTGTAGCAGTAGAGCCCTCTTCTGATTCCTGTGCACAAATCAAAATTAATTATTAAAACATTTTCACAAAATGTTTTATTTAAAAGATGGTTTTTAGATATCATTTGGTATTTTAAAATTGAAACAATCAGCGCCGATTAAACAATCGCTTAAAAGCAAATTGGACATATAAATGAAAATTGGATATTTAAACGCAAATTGAACATTTATATAGGAAATTGAAACATGTTCAAATACAGTAATAAAACGAGTTTTAACAATTCCGCAATGTACCAGCCTAAACTTAAATCTTTAAGCCTCTTTTAACGTAGTAGATCCTGGTTTAAAGAAATTTTTTTATTAAAAAAATCTTACGTCATCAGTTTCTAGATCTCCAGTTAATGAACCAATCATTTTTGGTTTAGGTACAACTAAACAATATAAAATATTTTAAAAACGGTACAAAGATATATTAGGAGCAAACTTTTAAAACATTTTGATTTAAAAGTATTTACCTTGCTTCTTTTCATCTTTATTTGAAGTTTCTTCTGTTTCTTCATCTTCATCACTAGAACCCAATGTGAGATTTCCTCGTATAATACTTTCGTTTTCTTCACGAGCTTTAAGAGACATATTAATCGGGTTTTCTGAGCCCTTTAAAACAAAACGTAATAATAAAAAAAAATTTTTTAATGAAATTTAAATACATATTGTTAAATAAATTACGAAAAACATGGAAAGCTAAAAATATTATTTAAAACTCGTTATAAGTTTATTTTTACTGATTACCATTTACTTTGTTTATATAATATTGGTTACTTGAGATAAGACACTATTAGCAACTATTTATAAGATATTATAAGTTACTATTGACAACTATTTAATTCGTACATCATCATTTTGATCAGATTTGTTTATATCTTCATTGACTCGTTCCAAATACGCTAAATTCCGATACTTTTCAATGTAGGACTAAAAATAACAAAACAGCATCGACAAAATGATTGGTTTAACTCTTTGCAATTATACTTACTTTAATAAGTTGCATACGTGGTCACACGAAAAAAATTGCAACGTCACTATTTTTTATGTTATACTTGATTTTATTATTTGTGTTGAATTTCTAAATGCAAAGTTAAAAACCAAGATTTACAAAATAAAATTACAGCATATAACTCTTGCAAATCTTTTTCAAGATTTTCATACTCATCCATGAATGCGGGTCGAACACTTTCGAGACTTTTCAGCCGCTTTTGGTTTCTTTCCAACTCTGATTTTCGTTTTTCAATTTTAGCTTGGAGGTTTGCTTCATCAGATGATATATTATCTAGTTGCGAATGAGTTTTAGCAATCTCAGCCTATCAAAAAAAAAAAAAAAAAAAAAGAATCAAATAATAAAAAAAAAAAAATAGATAAAATTAAAAAGACTTTTACTAGTATGCACATTAACATCAGTTATTAGTATCTACCTGAGTAGACTTGATGACATTTGTAACATTTTTTTCAATTTCATTTAAGTCCATTGGTTGTGCAATGCAACTTCTGCGAATTGCCTATATAAGTAAATCATTTGAAAATGGAAAAAAAAATCAATAAAACACTTATGTAACATAAAAAAAGGTTATGGAAATATAAATAAAAAAGGTGAATTAATTAGTTAATGCAAAAAAGAACTGCCATAAATAAAAATGCAGCAAACAAAACAGCTTATTTTAAAAGAAAAAGAAAAAGTAATTTTATTAAATAAAACTTTGTATTATTTTTTTATTTTTTATTTTTTTATTTTTTGATGTTACACCCCAATCTCAACTTTTTAACTCTGAAACAAGGGCCTTTTGTAAAACTTCAATCAAACCCATTATAAACAACCATTGGTTTAATTTTGCATCAGTCATAGTTGTTTGTTAACAGTGAAGTTACATATAATAAATATACAATTATAAAAGGTTGACTATGATTCTAAGAATATTGATGGTTCATGTTAGGACTAAAGAACTCGTAAACTTTTGAAATTAATAGGAATAACTCAGTATATTTCTTGTTTTGAAATTAATAGGAATAACTCAGTATATTTCATGTTTTAAAATTAATAGGAATAACTCAGTATATTTCATGTTTTAAAGTTAATAGAAATAACTCAGTATATTTCTTATTTTAAAATAAATAGGAATAACTCAGTATATTTCTTGTTTATCTTAAAAAGTGATTGCTATTAAGCGCTCGATAAAAAATGCATGCCATCTTCTGTATAAAATATTCTGCCATTATACAAAGTTTATTTTTATTTCAGATTTTAGATTTTATAATACCGTGATTATGTCTTCTTTAACCCTTATTGAAAAATTTTTGTTGAGGTTTTTCACATGACTTTTATCCTATCGCAAGCAATTTAAAAAATTTTCTTGCAAGCTTTTCTTTGCTTGCAAGAAAATTTTTGAATTACTTGCGGCAGGATAAAAATTATGCAAAAAACTAACAGTTTAACTAAATTGCATGCAAAAGGATAAAAATCATGTAAAAACCTCAACAAAAATTTTTAAATGAGTCTTAAGAAGACATAATCATGACATTATATAATCTAAAATCTTAAAAAAAATAAACTTTGATGGTAATTTTAAAGAAAAATACAACTTGTATAATACACCCCTTTTCAAGGGGTGACCAGTAAAACTGTTTCTTACTTTTTAAATCACTATTGTATATTTTTATATCTATTATTAATATTAATTATAATTATATCTATTATTATTTTTTTTTTTTTCAAAAACTTAAAACATGTCACCAAGATTAAGGAGTTATAGAGTTAAGATTATGGAGTTGAACATATGACCTTATTTTTACTGTTTCAAGACTCATGTTACATACTCTGGTATAGAAAATATATAATGATGACAATTTTTTTTTAGTTGGGATGTGTACTTATTTTAAAAACTATAATCTCCAGTGATAAAATGAGAATAGTATTTATACAGAAAGCTTCTTACCCTTAGTTCTACTTCTCTTCCAAGAAGTTGATGTAAACTGGAGCCTTTAACTGTTATCTCTGAAGCAAGTTGTCTTGCCAATTTTAAATCAGAAAGCTAACCATGTTTTAAAATATAAGTGCTGTTACAAAAACTTGTATAATAAGAATAAAATGCCATAAAAATAACTGAAAACAACAAACTTTTTTACCTTTGAATTAAAATCAAACTTCCCTGGGTGAAATTTAGATGTTCCATGTTCCTCCTATAGAATATATTAATTTTTCATAGGAATTTCATAATTTTATGTTATTTATAATTTAAGCCTTTTTTTTATTCACCTATTATAGAAGTTATTTTGATTTATACGAAACATTTTTTGTTCATTTTTTAAACTAATTTGTTATTTTGTTTTATAGAAAATGATTTTAAAGTTTTTAGATTAAAAAGATCTTTGTTCAGCATTAAATATTAATTTTATTAACTTTTAATTTACAAACATTTTTTTAGATTACATTAAAGTCTGCCTACCTCAGCCACTTTTGGTGAGCAGTTAGGTCTGCATTATCATATGCTGACCCTAATTTGGACGGCTGAAAAAGATTCTGGGACATTATTTATAATAAAATCCAATTTTTATTTACCAAAATAATTAATAGCTTTTTGCATATCTGTTGCAGATTGGCCACACACAAGCAGTAAACACTCAAGAAAAAAAAATTTAACTATGCTAAATTTAACAACAAAAAAGTTTTATTACTTCTCCAGATTTGTTTAATTTCATTGCAGCCTGATACAACACTGTGGTAATTTTAATCATTTCTTTAACTGCCAAACCATCTGCTTCATATAAACGTTTTGTATTCAGCTTTATGTGTGCTTTGAGTGCCTGCAAAAATATAAAAACTGTTTTCGAATTAAAATGTAAAATAAAACTTTTTGAAATATTAAACTTATTGTTTGAATAATTTTAGTCAAAAAATTTTGCTTAAGTATTGTTTACAGAATATCATGGTTAAAGTATTGTTTACAGAATATAATGCTTAAAGTATTGTTTACAGATTATCATGGTTGAGTAATAATTTTCGTATTAGTTTAGTAAAATATGAAAATTATATTTAATTTAATAATTTTCATATTATTTTACTAAACTAATATAATAGTAAAATAAGTTTTATGCCTATTATTGTGTACCGAGTTAATGTTGACATCAATTGATAACCTTTAAAAAAATCTAGTTGAACATTACATACTATGACCCTTATAATGGTGCCCTACTGTTTCTACATGCAGTAGCCTTGTTTGCCAAGACTCATGTTTCATAGTTTATAACGTTAAAAGAGAGTTGACAAAAAAAGCATAAAACAAAGACCAAAAAAAGTAACCTACTTGGTGGCAGTGGTTATGGGTCTTAAAAGAGAATGTTGAAAGATAAAGAATAAAAAAATTACCAAAATTCAAATTAAAAAAAAAACAATCAGAAAATACCCCGTAATCTCTTTGAACTTTTTCTGAAGTCAATACAACCAGCAATAAATATGACCTATAAAAGTCAGTTCAGTCCACCGAATGGGTTAAATTTGATTTTGTAATGCTCAGTTCAATATTAACAAGGACAGAACTCACATGCTCTAAGTAAATAACTTTCACAAAAGCTGCAACTATTTACATTAACTTAGTTAAACAAGTAAAAAAATATATCAGAAATTATCAATTACCCATATATATTTCCAAATCTTATTAAAAATAACCTTTCAAATTTTTTTACACTTTAATTTAAATTAAAAAAGTAAAAAAATAGTATTTAAATCTTTATTTTCAAACAAAGAAAATAATAATAATAAAAACATTACATATTCAAATTGCTTCATTGGTATTTTCACAAATGTAATTTTTTTTTAAAGTTTTAATAGTGTCCTGACATTATCCTACAATTTGTGCTGTCTTGTTATTACCCTGTTTGACTATATAGTTAACATTCTTACAATAATTCAGCAAAACTTATCTTGATCTTACCCTGTTTGGATTTTCAAATTAATGTCACAAAACTTGTTTTTTTAACAACTTTTAATAATTTAACACATTTCAATTGCATGCAACGATGCTTGTCTTAACACTTCAATTCCCCAATAAAAAAATTCAGAAAAAGTTGATATTTTCGAGAGAGTTTTTCAAAAGTAAGGAATTTTCTAGACATTTTCTTTTCTACATCTATTTTTATTTTGAATAGATTAGTTTTTTAAGTTTTTTATTTTAAAGCCTTTTTATATATTTTTTAATTTTTTGATAAACCATTAAAAAGAAGATATTAAAACCTTTATTTTATAGTTAATCAAAGAAAAAAGTTTTAATTCAAACTAAGTTTCCTATTTTAAATAAGGGCATTCTTATTTTGAGTATAATAAAGATAAATATATAAGTAAATCAAATGTGCAAACATAATCAAAAAATTTGAATAGCTTAAATCAATATGGTGTCATTGTTGTCCTTACTAAAAAGTCAGTAATAAATTAGACGGTGAAAATGTGAAAAACTTGTATAAAAGTATCATATTTATAGTGAAAAAAAGCAACAGTTGGGTAAACTATTGGGTAAATTATCAATTTTATTTCCTATTAACTCAATTAAATGTGATTGGCAAGTTTGTAGATATTGTAAAAGAAATAACATCAATGAAATATCTTTAAATATAAACACTTTATAATAAAAATATTAAAAATATACCTTATATATATTTTATATTTCTACAGAAAACAAAAACAAGAGCTAAAGTGATGAAAGATTTTATAAACTGTAAATTGTATGAGTCAGGAAAAAATGAAGATGGGAGAGAATTCCAAGACACTGATGTTTGCAAAATA
The DNA here is from genome assembly GCF_038396675.1 of Hydra vulgaris. Lineage (NCBI taxonomy): Eukaryota > Metazoa > Cnidaria > Hydrozoa > Anthoathecata > Hydridae > Hydra > Hydra vulgaris. The sequence goes on along the minus strand of NC_088927.1, from coordinate 47,025,254 downwards.
AAAAATTTTTAAAAAAACTGAATGAATAAAACTATTTTGAGAAAGTAGGAACACTCACAGTAAAAATATGCAACTAAGCTGAATTAGAAGTCATGCAAGATTGAGTTTTGCTTAATGAAACAAATAAAATGATACCTAAAATGATAACTTAGAAATGGATTGTATATATGGTTTCCATAAGAGATCAGTTGTGAATGATTATCCAAGACAAAAAGTAGAAGACTCAGTAAGTGTGTTGGGATTCAACAATATAATAGTATCAAAAACATAGCAATAAATGTTATCAGTAAATAACTGAGTTTGGTTTGGTTTAAAATTCACTAACTACTGCTAGCCTCAACCTGTTAAAAAAGAGAGTTCAGACTTAAGATTAGCTGTCTGTTCTAATTAATCAAAACTCAGCAAACAGATTCAATCAGCAATAATCAGCAAACAGATTCACTTCTGAGATAATCAGCAAACAGATTCAGATAATCAGCATACTCAGATAATCAGATAATTCAGATAATTCAGATAATTCAGATAATCAGCATATTCAGATAATCAGATAAACAGATTCAGATAATCAGCAAACAGATTCACTTCAGAGGTAAATTATCACAAAGATCATTGGTATAGATAAGGAACAACACAGAAACCTTGTAGTACCCCAGAAAATACTGCAAATAAAGAACAGTATTTTTATACTTTAATGTTAGGCCAGAGCAACATTGCTTCAAAGTTATATTATTAAAATCTGAAATGCATTGAGGAACTTTCTGTAATTTCCAAGATCTTCCACTGTTTACATCACATCTTTTACAAGAAAATCCTGTCAATTATCTTTAGATTGTTTGGGCTGTAGTTTTTTATTGTTTGTCTTAAGGGCAGGGTTGCAAAAAAACCATTTTTTTGGAAAAAAACCAAAAACCATGGGGTTTTTTACAAGAAACCAAAAAAACCATGGTTTTTTTGGCTTAAACTCTTTTTTTTTAAAAATCCATGTTTAGTCAACTTTTTCAATTAAAAAAAGGATTAGTCAATTTACTTGAGTAAATTAAATTTTTTATTAACATTACTGCTTAAACTCTGTGATACATTTTTTAAAACAGATTCGCTATACAAATAGCTTATATACTTCTAGCTTATATACAAATAGCTTATTATTATATATACAAATAGTTTATCGAATGGGGCAGATTTGGCTTTCAACTTGAATATTAATGGTAACAAATTCTTAAAATCTTTAGCTGCAAAGGTTATCACAGCATTATTTTCATTTTCAGAAACATTAGATCCAAAATATCTAGGATCTAGCGTGTTTGAAAAGAAATGAGCATTATTGACAGTCTGAAGATATCTAGTTTCCAATTTTTTTTTTTTCAGTTGATAAAAATGATAACATGCTTATCAGCTTTTTAAAAATTTCAACATTGTCACTTATTTTTGTTTAATCTCTTTGAAACTCATCTAGAGCAACTTCAACTGGTTTTAATACTTTCAGCAAATATTCATTTCACTTTATCTGTATGTCACTTACTTTTCTACCAAACATGGGATCTAAGTCTCTATTTTTTTCAAACATTGTGAAAATGATGCTTCAGTTATTGACATATTTTTCAAGTGAATCACATAAAGAATTCCAGCGTTGCCTTTCTAAATCTCTAACACTAACAGTCAACTTTCCAACTCACTTTCCAGATAATTTGAATCATATACAATCTCTACCTGACTTATGTTTTGTTCTATTCTTAGTTGGTGCCCAGTTTCTCCACATTTATCCTTAGGTGCTTCTGGTCTTGGTTTGATCTCTCTAAAACTATTATCTCCCATAAAACTATTTTCTCCTATTACCTTAAAGCTGACTGGGACTCTTTCTGTGATTTTTTTCGTGATGGGTCTTGGAAAAAAATATTTCATCTTACTGCAGACAAATGTGCCTCTTACAATTCTTCTTGGATTTAGGCTGGCATGGAATCTTTTATTCCCTCCCAATGATTTCAAGCCATGCCTCATTCTTCTTTATAGTTTTCTTCTCATTTTGCTGCTGCAATTTCCAATCAAAACCATTACTTTCATATCTATCAGCAAAATAACTCTATAGAAAATAAAAATCTGTTTAATATTGCTATGATGAACAAAAGTCAGTTTACTACTGCTAGCCTTCACATTTGCATAAGCTAACTTGGTTGAATCTTTATTATATTCTTTATTTTATATTCTATAAATCTTATTTATATTAATTTTTTGTATTTTGCAGATACCATGCCCATGTATGCTAAGAGGTCTGTTTACTATCGTTTCAAATTTCATCTCAAAAAGATGATTAGGCTCTCGTGACTTCTGGAGAATCTTTAACAGTATTTATAACAATGGTAAATCTGTAATTCTACCTAAAAAAAATGAGTTTTATCCAAGTTAAAGATCACCAGCCACTGAGAGCCCCATGCTGCAGCAGAAGTGATATCCTTTTCAAGCTCAAATGCTCCTTCCAAGCAATCAGAGAGTATTGGTTTCTTATCGAGACAAGAATAAATGGTAGTATCATCAGCAAACAATGCCACTATTAGCTTGTATATAAAATAATCTTATCTTCTTTTTCGATAAACTAATGAGTTTTGAATGCTTAACTAAAACCTAATGTGAGTTTTTAAGTTAAAAAACTTTTTAGAACATTTGTAGATGTACGACTGCATTTGTCAAAAACAAATAATCATTAAATAAACAAAAAAAGTTTTTCTTACCATAAATTGTGCTACAGATTTGATGAATAAGACTCTATCATTTTCAAACTCAACATCCATTGGAATATCTGAATTGGGATCATACCTATCCAAACAAATTTATTAAAATTTTTTGTTTTTCCCTTTTCACTAAACATAAAAAAACTATAATAACAAAGGCTATTCTAGGAAAAAAAATTGGGCGGCGGTACCCCTTGTCCCAGCGAAGTTTAACGAAAATATTGCCAAATAAAGGCATTTTTTCGCAAAAAAAACAATATTTGCCATAAAAACGTAAAAAAATAAATGTCCTCAATTTTTAGCCCCTAGATAATATACTTAAAATGCAACATTTAGATTTTTTTACATTAAACATTCTTTCTTTTACTTACTAAAAATTACTCTTACCTTAAGACTAACCACTGAAGAATTTCAGCAACAAGTGGAAAATTGGGCTTGCGAAAGTTTTCCATAGAAATTAACCTAGGATAACCTAATGCTCGCATCATTTCAGTGAAATCTGCAATGAAAATTTTTTTAATATTTTAAAACCACGAAAACAGATTTACAAAAAACTATGATAACAGATTTACAACAAAAATATTAAAGTATAATATATATATACATATATATATATTAGGGTGGTCCAAAAAAAGTTTGGAAATTCTGTTCTCCACAAGGCTTATCTTGTTTCATATAATATTAGAGAATTTCTGTAAATTTCTTTAAAAATTTGAAGCAAACTAGACAATATTTAGGGGTCAATAAAAATTTTGACTTTTTATGTATACAGTCTATACAGTCTACAGTCTATAAGAGTAAAAACTTCATTTGATATTTTCATATTTTATTATTCAAAATTTTAAATGAAAAATTGTTATAATACTGATTTCAAAAGTATGACATATAAGTAATGCCCCATCAAATGTCATCTACCGCAATCATGGCTGCCTTAGAGGAAGATGGGTAAATCTGGCGACGTCACTGGATAAATTTTGGTAGCAAGCATCTGATTCCCATGCTTCTGGATCTTTCAACAGGAAACTCTTGGCCTCCTCCTTTCCAGTGATACTAAGTACTTTGAAGAGACGAAATGTTCTTTGGGTCACAAACTTTTCAAGATGATTGAAGTCTGCGCCACACATGCTTATTCTCTTCAGAGCTGACTGAGTCTTTAGAAGCTGCAGGTTGGCTATTACGGCTCTTTTAACATGGGACTCGGTTGTCAAAAAAAACTAAGCCCATGAGGTGTTCTGAGAAGAACCACAGATGCCAAGTAGATGCAGTGTAAGCTGCATCAGCAATAATACAGTTTGGATATTTCTTGAGAAGCCTGATCATCATTGCATCATTCAGGGGAGCGTATGAAGCAAGTGGAATCTTGTGCCAGAAACGTCCATAAATAAGAGAAACGAAGAGTGCTAGCTTATATAGAACTTGTTTTTCTTTAGCCGTCAATTCCAACCAGCCTTCAAATAGCACCATTTTTAGAGAATAGATGGCCTTCGACATTCATCAACATGATACATTGCTCCTGGAGCTCGAAACTGGAACTCCATCTTAAAACTGCTTCCACCGAGGAAGACAAGACATAGCCAAAGGAGCTCGAGGTAATCCTCCCAAGGCTGCTGATGTCCTATGGCTTTGGTGTAGTAGATAACCATCTTCATCCAAAGAGTTTTGGTATTCTCATTGAAGATTTTGCCTCTAGCTGGCGAATACTCTGTATGCCTGATGTATGGCCGTTTCTTCTGAAACTTCTTAAAAAGACCAACTTCTGGCCCACCTGTCCCACCAAAAACAGCTGTGAAGACACTGCTCAGAACGACTTCTAGGACATGATAACAGCATCCAATGTTTAAAAATTCATGGCCAATGGCTTCCTCAATAAGAACGCATGCCCCTCAATGGATGCCTGTGTTGGAGGAAGTTGTATCAAATGTACCTTGAACTTTTTCTCGTAGATTTCAGTCATCTGGTACTTTTAAGCATGCAGCAGCCTGTTCTTCCCCAGTTCCTCCTACAATTTTTGGGACTGTCAACAACTTCTCGATATCATTCCCAGTGACGATCACAGCAATTCGATCGACAGTTTCTTTTGCACCAGCTATGCCCAGAAGCAGTTTCCCATCCCAATGGAGAAGAAGAGGAAATTCAGTTGAAAAAGAACTCTTCTCTGCTTTAGCTACTTTTTTTCGGGTAGCCATCCGTGACCTTCTGATGGTGCTCCTAGACAGTGTCAGGTCGTCAAGAGGATGGACTATAGCCTTTGCTACTGATGCAACAAAATACATAGCTCCATGATCAGGAAGATTTACTCTATCTAAAGTCCCTGCAACTTCTGAAGTTGCTATCACGCTTTTCAGTTTTTTAGGCTTTGAGGAAGGAGTTTAAGCAGATAACGATGATGGAACTCTGAAGTCTTCATCGTTGACATCGTCCTCATCTTCAGACTTAGAAGAAGAACTGATATCCAAAGCAGGACCAGATGTTTCTATTTGCTGCAACTTTCTGTCTCTTTTAGTCTTTGATTTTCATTAGCTTCTATATGAGCTCTCTTCTTCGTCTCTTTCACTGCAAGATTGCAATCCACTCCAACCATGCTTGAACTAGTGACATCTTCTCTCTGCATCGTTAGGAATTGTCTGTCTTTATTGTTTGTCATGATATCCAAAGCATTCTTTTTGGCCAAGTCAAAAAGGTCCATCAGGTCATCTTTGAACATTTGCTCTTTAAATCTGCAGCTTTCATATGCTTTAGTCCTATTCACCTTCAACAGTTCACCACACAACTTCATCACCATACAACTTCTTCAGTTTTCTTTCACCAGAATCAATCCTCTAAGTTAGAATTCTTGCTTTGCTCCAAATCATATTGATACCTTTAATTGTGCAATTAATATGTCCTACACAGGATGGCATCACTGTTTGTAGCCAATTTTGCTGAGAGATTTGGTTAGTGGCCTTGCCAACAAGCCAAACTTCAGCAGAACTTCTTGTTGCAGCTACCATTATGTAATTAAGTACCTGCCTGTGGATATAAAAAAATACTAAATAGTAAATATTGTCATATTCTTGATGAATGTTATGATCAAATGTTCAATGTTCATTTTATTTTAAAAACAACAACAATTGTTTTAAGGCCTCAATATGTGACTGATAAATTGATAGTAGAAGATGTAAACAGCAGACAAGATGTCTGCTGTTTACAAACTGCACAAAGAGCTAGAACAATTACTTTGTATGGTGTCCCAGAAGGGCTGTTCAGAAAAACAAAACTAAAAATTATGTATAAACACTCAACAATGTGATTTCTGCTATGAGCATACTGTAAAATTAGGTGCTTGCCCAAAATGTTGAAATCCTATTGACCCCTAAAATTGCTCAAATCGCATGGTTATTCCTTCTATATATAGATGAAGTTAGCCTTGTGGAGAGTGGTTAGGAACACTTTTAATTTTAACTATGTAATTCTGGACCGCCCTAATATATATATATATATATATATATATATATATATATATATATATATATATATATATATATATATATATATATTTATATATATATATATATATATATATATTCTCATAGGAGAAAAACCTGCAAATACATACGTGAGCAAAAAAAGTACAAGTTTCTTTTTAAATGCAACAAAAATCTTTATTGTTCATCAAATACTTTGATAAAAGATCCTGATAACACTTTTATGTATTTAAACCTCTATTAAAATTGTAAGGCAATGTTTTTGTTTTATTTTATTTAGAATTTAAATAAAATGTTTCTTTTGGACATATTTATTTTAACTAATGTAAAATTCATGTAAAATCTGTGAGTTTTTATTACTTTGATTAGAATTTAAATAAAGCCTTTCTTACTGTTTTTATTTTTATTTTCCTTTTTTTTATGATATATATAAAATCATTTTGCTGTTTTATACTAATTTTAAAGATAAATTAGAAATTATTTTTTCAAACAACGCATGCCAACCTAATAATGACCATCCAGCAATTTTACATGCACTGGCAGCAAATTCCTGATAGTTGTAAAGTTATAAGATTTATGCAGCAATCACATAAAAATAAAATGATTATAACTGTATATGTAGAATTCAAAAAAAAATTAACTAATTCTAAATATCATTTATGACAACTGGAATATTAAATTCTATCAGATTTTTATTGATCATTAGACTTTTATCAAGTCCACATACAAGTTTGAACACATAAAAATAGATTCCAACTAGATTAACAAATCTACAAACAAACTTAACTACTATCTACTAAGACAACACTTTTATACTGCCATATAAGATAGCAATACATTATATCAAATTTTATTTAGGATATTCCTCCCAATAGTTCAAACAATATTAAATTGTTCCATAATAATTCTAAACTCTTTTTTTCATAACTATCAGTAAAGCATTAATGAAGTTAATAACTAACAGTCAATTATAAATTTTAAAATACTTATTATAATACACAGCATTGGCATAAAAAAAACCGTCCATAAAAACCCGCTTAAAAAAACCCAATAAAACCCGGGTAATCTGGGTTTTATTGGGTTTTTTTAAAGATATTTAATAATTTTATGAACTATTATAACCAACATTAACATTATAACTATAATATTATTACCTAAACTAATTATTAACTATTATTATAAACTAAATTATTATTAACTGTTATTATTAACTACTGTAACCAACAGTAACAGCTCTCAGATCAGATTTACTAATATTTGAATCATTGTTTGGAAATATATTATCACATTTTTTATTCAAATAATTTTATAGATTGAGATTTTTTTTATCTTTTATGCTATTCATCTCCCAAGGTAAATTTGAATGAGTAATAGCCTCCTCAACTCCATTACAGTTGAGGAGGCTACCTTATTGTGGTTGCAACCCTCTCTAAATTCTTTAACTCCTAAACATGAACCTTTATAAACAAGGCCTCTGTGTGGAAAAACAAATTTGTTCATTTGAATTTCAAGTTCAAATTCGAAGTTTAAATGAAACATTAGTTACTTCCTCCCGTTCTCCAGCCTTCTTTTTCAAAGCAATACTTATAAATCTAAAATAAATCAATGCATATAGATTTAACATGAATTTTTTTTTTTTATTGTTACAGTTTTAAATTATATTTAAAAACCTTTTTCAAAATATTTTGAAAAATTTTTGTTATAAATTATTAAATAACATTATATAGAACATATTTACCTAATAAAACCCAAAATTACCCCAAAAAAAACCACTGGGTCGGGTTTTTGCCAACCCTGATAATACATAAACCTTTTTGAATAAAATATATAAAAAATAATGTTATAACAAAGAAAATATAATACCCTATGCAGTATTTATAAATCTCTTGTAAATAATTCACACAAACAATGTTACAATGCAGCAGTCAAACTTTTTGTTTAAATTTTCACTTAATGAGAATTTAACTTCCATTAGTTTAGAAATAAGTTATACTTATTTTACTAACACCATGATTATACTGAAAATAAAAACATTTTTTTTTTTATAAATGTGTTTAACACAAATTATTCAAAAACAATTTATTCTAATAAGTTTACTTATTTTAAATTGATTGAATGAGATTTTGGTGAAGTATAAAATTAACAAATAGCATTTAAATAAGTTTAGCATATTGAAATGAGTTTGGCATGTTAAAGGCTTTAAAAATTATTAATCATAAGTTCTGGCTTGATTTTAAATTTAAAAGATTTTTTTAACATATATTACATAGCTCATTTTAATGATGTATTGAAGTAAAATAAATACAAATAAATTAAAAATTTGCCTCAACATTTAAAGTAGAATACCACTTCTTGGGGGACCACATCTTCTTGGGGTACCACATCTCCAATTATATGCAAAACATCAATAAAGATTAGAAGTAAGAATAAAATAATACAAGTGAACATAAATAGGCATGGGTTACAGAAGTTAAAGCAGGTAGTATCTTTACTTATGTAAAAGATCTAACTTTGTGCAAGAGATCGATTATGTAAACAAACTAAAGTCAATGACATCATATACTAAAACTCTTAGGAATAAAACGCGATTGAATAAATTATCAAGTCTCTAGATTGAGGCATATATTACGCTGACTTTTAGTCATACAATAAAACAGAGAAGGCAAGCTTTGACTAAAATAAAAAAGATTTTGTTTTAATCAAAAAAATTTAGCCCAAACATTTTTTTTTATCATTCTTTTTAATATGTCTTGGAGGTTTAGGATCCTTTTAATATCAAACTTTTTTTTTAATGTAATATTAAATTAATTATTCAATATTAAAAAAATAAAAATAAACGCTCCCTTAGTAAAATAATAAAAATAATAGTAATAATTAATAGTAATAATTAAAAATAGTAATAAAAAGAAGTTAAATAATATTTAACTCGTTTTGCGGTGATTAATATTATTGCAGTAATTTAAAAATGTCTTTAAAAAAATAAAGATAATTTTGTGATGCCAAATTCACATCAGGCTATTGCGTTAAGCATTTTTTATTTAAAACAAGACCTATATACACTGCAGGCCAAAAGTTTCCAGACACTTGGATTTGGTTTAACTTTTTAATTAAAACTCCCATAATTATTTCAAAAAAATTCAAATATCATATTTATTTTATAAAAGATACATATAGTTACTACTTAAAAAAAAGACAAAAAATGAAATAAAAAAAATACAAACAACACTATTATTATTAAACTGTTTTTTCGTCAAAAAATAACCCACAAATTTTTATCACTTTTTTTGCGATCCGTGGCATTCTATTTATTAATTTATTTATTATTTTGGGTCTAATTGATAACCAGGATTCTTTTAATATCTGCCACAGGTGCTCTTTGGATGTTGGGCATTTTTGTCTGACCTTTCTGTCCAATTCTTCCCACAGTAACTCTATTGGGTTCAAATCTGGTGATTGGGATTGGCCAGGTCATGTTTTTGAGGACACTATTATCCTCTTGTTCCTTTATATAGTTCTTACATCATTTTGAGGTGTGTTTAGGGTCACTTTCCTGCATAAAAACAAAAACACAACCAATAGTTCTTAAGCCAGAAGGTATAGCATTGTTTTCTAGAATTGTTTTATATTGTTCTTTTTTCATAATACCCTCAATTTTAACTAGGTCACCTACACCAGCTGAAGAAAAACATCCCCATACCATAACTGACCCACCAACATGCTTGATTTTCGGCACTAAACACTCTGGGATCATTTTTTCTTTTGTTGTTCTTCTGATGTAAATTCTACGTCTTTGCCCAAACAGTTCAAATTTGGACTTGTCCGTCCATAGTACTTTTCGCCAGTCTTCTTCTGTCCAATTTTGGTGGTCTATAGCTCATTGTAACCTTTTTTTTTTTTATTTTCAATCCGTAGCAATGGTTTCCTGACCGCTGTACAGTCAGAAAGTCCTGCTTTTTTTATGACGTCATTTTGTAGTGGTTAATGAAATAGATTTTGAATGACTCCTATTAAAGCCTGAAGTTATTTCCGGAGCCGTAAGTCTTCGATTTCTTTTACTCATCAATATTATACTATTATCTTTTGCTTTTGTTGTCTTCCGTGGTCTACCAGATCTTTTTTTGTCTTCAAAAATGTGTGTTTCTTTCCATCGTTTGATGGTATCTTGTACAGTACTTCTGGCAACTTTTAATTTTTTGCAAATTTTATAAACTGAATAACTTTCTCTATGTAATGTAATTATTTCAGAACGTTTTGTAACCGTTAAAGACGGTTTTTTACCCATATTTTTAATTAAATAGTCGAATTATAAAATTTTAAAATTTTTTCAAGATTTTTTAATGCAACCGTCATTGATACCAAATGAAAACTAAAAACTAAATACTCTTATTCATTTTAGTCAGCTATCATTATATTATAAATATTTACTTCATGTTTCAACAAATAAATAACTTTAACAAGACTAAACTCTTAAGAGTAATGTAACACTTATAAAAATAATAGTAATAATTAATAGTAATAATAAAAAAGAAGTTAAATAATATTTAACTCGTTTTGCATTGATTAATCAATCAAGTTAAAATAAACAATTAAAAAAACAAGCTTATTTATGTAAGTTTGAGGTCAGTAATACCTAATTACTGACCTAAAACTTACATAAACACTTAAAATTAGTAAGTTTAAGTATTATAAATTAATATTATTGATTAATTTAATGACACAGGATAGATTTTAGCTTTTTATATAAAAATATCAAGTGTCCGGAAACTTTTGGCCAGCAGTGTGTATATATATATATATATATATATATATATATATATATATATATATATATATATATATATATATATATATATATATATATATATATATATATATATATATATACAGTATGCAAAAAAAATAATCATACATTTAAAAAAAATTATAATTTTAAAGATTGCATCAAAAAAATAAGTTGTCCATTAAAATATTTTAAAGTTTTTTTTAAATATCTTATCAAGTATTGTTTTAAGAATTTATTTGTGTATTGGTAAATTAATTGCTTTTCATACCTATTGAGTTTTACACAATTGATCTAATGATGCACAAAATTGACTGCAAAAAAAAATAATTGTACAGTTCAAAAATAATGTCAAATTGATCAAACATTACAGAAATTAATATCGAGTGGGGCCTCCTTTGGCCTTGATGGTCTCAGCTAGACAATTTGGCATTGAGTTGACCAAATTTTGAGTCTCCTCTGTTGTTATATTATCCCATGTGCTCATTATAGCTTCTTCAAAGTTGTCTTTGCGTCTAAATGCTCGGTTACCAATTTTTCTGTCCAAAATATACCACAAACTTTCTATAGGATTCAAGTCCGGACTTTGAGATGGCCCTTCCAAAACATTGATGCTATTTGTGTCAAAGTATACCTTCATTTTCTTAGTAATATGTTTTAGATCATTATCCTGCTGTAGTGTATAATTATTTCCTGTTCTCAATTTTTTAGTTAACGATCGCAAGATGGCTTTGAGAATTTTACAATACATTGAAACATTCATTTTTTCATCAATAAATGTCAAGTTCCCCACTTCTTTCCAACTTATACTACCCCAACCATCACATTTCCTCCTCTATGCTTTACACTACCTTGCAAACAACTTAATTTATAAGCTTCTTCTTTTTTTTGCCACACTTTCTGAACTCCATCTGATGAGACGAGGTTGTATTTTGACTCATCTGACCACAAAATTTTTTTCCAATATGATATTGGCATTTTTTATTACTTCTTTGCAAATTCTAATCAATGTTTGATTTGTTTTACAGTTAAAAAGGTTTTTTTTTGAACTACTTTACCTCTATATCCTTGTTCTCTAACACAATTTCTAACTGTTTGAGGGGTTACTGTGATATTGTGATCTTCTAGATTTTCTAAAGCTAATTTAGCTGCCAAAACAAATCTATTTTTCTTCACATTAATGATGATATTGCGATCAATTGCACTGGTGGTCTTGCGTTTTCGTCCTCTGCCAGCACATTGAGGACACTGTCGTAAAAGGAATTCCTATATCTTTTTGGATCTGACGGTAGGATTTTTCTTGATTTTTGAAATCAACTATGAGGCTTTATTGATGGAAAGACAAATGTTGTATTCTTGACGCCATTTTGTTGAAACACTATATTTTATTTCTAGAATGAAAGTGTATTTAAAAAATTACTACTTTCAATTTTACTAACTAGTTTGATCGTTCAAATCGCTCGATTTATGCTAAAATAACTACCTATTTTGTCAGCATACGATTTTTTTTTTTTTGAAGTCAACTTTATGCATCATTAGATCAATTATGTAAAACTCAATAGGTATGAAAAGCAATTAATTCACCAAAATATAAACAAATTCTTAAAACAATACTTGATAAGATATCTAAAAAATAATTTCAAATATTTTAACAGACAGCTCATTTTTTTGATGCAACCTTTAAAATTATGATTTTTTTTTAAGTGTACGATTATTTTTGCATACTGTATATATACCTCCAGTTTATTTCCAGTTGCCCTGCAAGCGACTGAAACAGTCTTTATTTCTCATTTGAGTCGCCCATTATGATGATCAGCAATCCAGTGTAAAAGTTTTTTCTTTTTTCTTGGGTGCAAATAATGAAAAAAAAAATTTAAACATCTGACTCTAAAATACATCTAATAAGAAGCAGTTTATTTAAAAGTAAATTAATTTATTTATTAAATTAAAGATGTGTTGTAATTTTTGTCATATAGGGTGTCTGGTTTGTGTCGTTTCTTTTTGTCAATCTTAACAAAGGTTTCATTACACAAAGCAAAAAAGTTGAAAGCCAAAACCGCATAAAACTTTTTATAAAAAGAAAAATATTCTATTATTCTCTCTTAATCTTCAATCAAATTTAATTTAGTTGAATGTTTAAAACATGTTTTTAATGTTTTAAACATTTTTTATTATACTAAGTCTTGTTTTTTTTTAGAAAAAAAGAATTTTAACGTGTATCATTAATTGCATTCTAATAATGATTTTTTACGTACATCATAATTATGTTTTTTATTTCTTAGTTTGACAAAGTTAAAATAAAAATTTATTTTACTAATGAAAAACAAATGAGAGTAAGTGTTATAAATGATTCAGTTTCATAATAATTCATCATAATAATTTTAAATTGAGAAGAAACGTGCTTCAAAATGCAACAACAATGTTTAAAAAAACAGTACAGTCGCACTTTGAAAGATTAAATGACATGTTTGCTTTTTTTTATAAAGTTTGGTAAAATTAGTTTACTCATTGTTTAATGAAGTGTATACTACTTTAAATGCTTTTTAAAGTTTTCTTATAAATAATTGCAAAAATAAAATCTTTATAGGTCAAAATATAGTTTTATTAATAAACACACTTTGTAAGTAACAAACTGCCTGGTCATTCTACCAGGCTACTAAGAGGCATTTTTTTTTAATTTCAGTCGCCCTTAAAGAAAAAGAGTCGTCTCATGCCACTGGACAACAATGAGAGTATACCTCTGATATATATATATATATATATATATATATATATATATATATATATATATATATATATATAAAATTCCAAATTCAACCTTTACCACATACTTGGTAGTACCTTGCTTAACTTATTTCTCTGCACAGCAGCCTTCATTAAGGTTCGTGCTTTGGAGTTACAGAGTTAAGAAAGGGTTGAAACCACAACTAAAGTAGCCTTCTCAACTGTAGTGGCCATCTCAACCTTAGGGGATAAATATAAATACATATATATATATATATATATATATATATATATATATATATATATATATATATATATATATATATATATATATATATATATATATATATATATATATATATATATATATATATATATATATATATATATATATATATATATATATATCTATATATATATATATATATATATATATATATATATATATATATATATATATATATATATATATATATATATATATGTCTTATATAAAATATCTGCAGTTATTGAGGGGTAAAAATTGTTAATGTCAAACTGAATAAATGTACAGTCATTTTTATTTTCATATACGGAGAACCAATTTATAACACAATTGATTTCTAAATGCAGGCTTGAAAATAAGTTTTTTCTAAAAAACTATAAAAAATAAGTGACCTCAAATAATATTAACATCCCCTTTTAAAAAATATTTTTTATAAAAAAACAGAAGCAATCAATTTAAAACTCTTTTTAAAATAGTGTCAGCATATTCTACATATGTGTGAAAACTTACAGTAGTTAAGACATTTACAATTTCCTGAAAATTAATTTTTGTATTAGCTAAAGTTTTATTAATTTGATCATTCATTTCTGCTGAGTCTTTATTGAGGAAACACAGTGTTAAATGAAAAAATTTTGTTAGTGATTTTCTACTAAGTTATTATTGCTCTGTTCTTTTAAGAACATTGAGCACTCTATTTTGTAGAATACATTTTAAAATTGTTTATATATATTACAATCAAATACATATATTTAAGAAATTATTTAATACAATACAAAAACAAATACGCCAACTTTGTACATAACTACCAAATATAATTTCAAATACATGTTTGACCCCAACCCTGTCCACCATTAGTCTAAAGTAAACTTTGTTGGGTTGGTTCTTACCTGATAAATATTATGAAAGCATTATGTATAAATGTATCTTAAATGATACATTTATACATAATGCTTTCCATTCATAAGACAGACAGCTTTATAAAATTTTTTGCTTTTTCTTTGAAGCATTTTGTGTGTAACTTCCAAGTTTTAGTAAAATTTATATAAACTTTACTAAAACATGCACTGCTTTACTACAAAATACAAACTACTTTACTAAAACACTTTACTAAAACAACTTTACAAAAACATATTTAGTAAAGTATATATAAACTTTACTAAAATACGCAAGTTACACAAAATGCTTTAAACATTTAAAAAACTAGTATGCATAATTATGCATACTAGTTTTTTAAATGTTTTATTGACAATTCTGGAAACCCTTTTTTTGTGCTTACGTTAGAAGCAATGCTTAGGTAAAAATTGTTTACTAATAATGATATTTAGATTGAATTATAAAGTTACTATTTAAAAACTCTTTAAATATATAAAATTTATCAAATTTAAGAGTCTTTTAGCAGCACTTACTTCTTAAATCTCTGTACGACATTTCTCTAAATCAAAAACTTCAGAATTAATTAATTGTATAAAAACTCTCAGAGATCAAATAAAAATGTCAATAATACAAAACTCTTTAAGATATATATTTATAGCTAATTTAGTTAGGGTATTTAAAAATGTATCGTTGCAATAAAAACTAATTGATTTATTTTCGACCGACGGTTGTTATGTACGCGGAAAAAATAGTTCGAACAATTTCACGGTACCGAAAAAAGATGTTTTAAGTTAAAAAGGATTTGAGGTTAGTCAAGCGAAAGATACTATGACTCAAAATGAGGTTTTGATTTTTAATAAAAACAAATACCAGATATATTACTGATTTAGGGGGAAATGTAGGAGAGTGCTGCTACATTGACTAATTTATGGATAACATGCAAAGGAATGCTACTACATCGACTGAGGGTTTGGGTGGGGGCAGGTAGAGATCAATCAATGTTGCAGCACTCTCTTACATTTCTCCCCAAATCAGTAATATATTTGGTATTCGTTTTTATTAAAAATAAAAACCTCATTTTGAGTCATAGTATCTTTCGCTCACCTTGAGGTTACATACTCTGCACGATGGTGCCGCAAATATGATAAAAACTTCTATACTCCAAGGCTTAAAGGATCCACAACATTCTCTGGCTCATATCTTGCATTTAATATTGAGATGTGATAAAAAAAAGTTTTTTAGAAAAATGTAGAAGAATTGTAACATGCTTAAACTTCAGTCAGCTTTACTTTTAGAGGATAATGCACATTGGTAAGCAAATATAACGCAGTCGCCGGCTCTAGCCCAATAAACAATATGTGATGAAACGTTATGACTTTTGGAAGCGCTTTAATAGCTACAAATAAAAGTTATAAAAATGTACAACAATCTCTGGTTTCTAAATGAAAAGATAAGATGTTGATGATTTAGAACAGCAATTCTAACTTAAATTTATGACGACTCAAACATAACTGAAAAAAAAAAAAATTGATGTAAAGAGAAATTTAGGAATAATTTTTAAAGAAACAACATAAAAGCCAAAAACAACAAGAACACATACGATGGAATAGCGCTCTCTTTTTTATAGAATTTACCAGTTATTAGAACTTGTAGAAATTTTACTTTAAAACCTGGTAGTAAAGACCCTTGTTTAGATAATGATGAACAAGCCTTGATTTCTGAATTAAAAAAGTAAATTTTAAGTATTTTTTAAACCATTTGAATTGTTAACCCTTGTGGTCAGTGCTGATAACTCTATTTCAATTTTGTTATTAGTGAAACACGAATTGCCAAAGCTTCTTGAAATAAAACTTTGATATTTGAATGAAATTCAAAAAACTAAAGGAATGTAGTTTCAAAATATTGACCAAAGACTTAAGGTATCAACTTCTGCAAAAATTTGTTTTTTAGATTCAGCCACAAAAACTCTATATCCAAGAGGTGAAATTTAGGAAAACTTGTTGGAGAATATTTTAAACATATGTTTGTCCATCTCCAACTTCTAGAGTATCAGTAAAGTCAATGCTTTCAATAACTGGATTTATTCTGAAATTAAAAAGTAGTAATTTAAGTTCTTCCAACATCAACACGACTCACTTTATTCATGACAATATTTATTTGATTTTAAATTTATTTTGCAAAAAGGTAAATTTTCCGTAATTTAGAATTAAGTTTTTTTGTTTTTGTCAAAAATATTTTAATACTTAGTTCGAGCAACTTGCTTAGCCAGAAGCTAACAACTTTAATGGTCAGTCAGTATCACCTAGTTAATAAAATCACTCAGCTTTTAGTCATCATTTATAACTTCAAGCCAGCAAGTTGTATGTTCTTTGCATGGCTTTAACCTCTATGTATGGTACAAAGGGTAGATCGCTCAAAACAAAAGATAAGTGGCAAGATAAAAGATAAGTGTTAAGCTAAGCGTTTGTAATTTGTAAAAATATGGAACAATAAACAATTAATGCAAAAAATCTCTAGATAGTATTAAAAAGTTTTGCAACTTTAAAGGTTGTTGACGATCGTAACTTGTTGCTTGCCAAATAATTATAAACAAGCTTAACATAGAAATGAGTCAAAATTTTTGCATGGTTTAGAGAAAACAATCTATTAGCTTTATTATTTTATTTTTTATATTTCCTTTTCCGTTTAATAAAATTTACAATAAAAAAGATCGCACATATATAATAAATGGCCGGCGCAAGAAGAAGACGTATATTGTCGTATCGCCGAGCCCCGTTTACATTGTCGCCTTCAGTTTATGTAACATGTTTATGTTGACGATTATATAATAAAACATATTACAAGTAGTAAGTCTCGTGATAAGATATATATTTTTTCTTTTAATTATTTAATTTTCTATTTTATAAGAAGAAAATAAGAAACAAATCAAGACAGAAATAAGTGAGTAATGATGACTTTTTTCAGATTTATTATTTTAAAAAAGTTAATTAAGATCAAAGTAATTTTCTAATAGAAATCGTTTAGATTCTCCTTTGAGTTGTTCTAGTGAGAAATTTAGAATTTTAGAATTTAGAAGCTTAATTAAAACAATTTTTTCTTTGTTTTATA
This sequence comes from Hydra vulgaris, assembly GCF_038396675.1. Taxonomy (NCBI): domain Eukaryota; kingdom Metazoa; phylum Cnidaria; class Hydrozoa; order Anthoathecata; family Hydridae; genus Hydra; species Hydra vulgaris. The sequence goes on along the minus strand of NC_088927.1, from coordinate 47,007,317 downwards.
ATTTAAAAAAAACCGTATTCAAATTTTTTTATTAATAAAACTGTTTATCTATGAATATATTTGTGTACAATAAATATATGCTGTATAATAAATATAAATTTATAATAGATATAAATGTATAATATCATTTACGTGATGTATTCAAAAACAGCTTTTCTTTTTTTATCGAAATGCAAAAAACATTTTTATTTTTTTCACTATTTTTATAAACAAAAGCCTGAATATAAACATATACTGAGCACAAATATTATTTTGCCTATTTTTTTTCAGTTATTTAGGTGCTCTAATAAATCATTACGGTCTTATCGCAGAATAACATTCAACAAGGAAGTTTACTCCTCCTTCCTTCCGAATGTTATATATTTTTTTTCAGTTATTTAGGTGCTCTAATAAATCATTGCGGTCTTATCGCAGAATAACATTCAACAAGGAAGTTTACTCCTCCTTCCTTCCGAATGTTATATATTTTTTTTCAGTTATTTAGGTGCTCTAATAAATCATTACGGTCTTATCGCAGAATAACATTCAACAAGGAAGTTTACTCCTCCTTCCTTCCGAATGTTATATTTTTTTTTTTCAGTTATTTAGGTGCTCTAATAAATCATTACGGTCTTATCGCAGAATAACATTCAACAAGGAAGTTTACTCCTCCTTCCTTCCGAATGTTATATATTTTTTTTCAGTTATTTAGGTGCTCTAATAAATCATTACGGTCTTATCGCAGAATAACATTCAACAAGGAAGTTTACTCCTCCTTCCTTCCGAATGTTATATATTTTTTTTCAGTTATTTAGGTGCTCTAATAAATCATTACGGTGTTATCGCAGAATAACATTCAACAAGGAAGTTTACTCCTCCTTCCTTCCAAATGTTATATATTTTTTTTCAGTTATTTAGGTGCTCTAATAAATCATTACGGTGTTATCGCAGAATAACATTCAACAAGGAAGTTTACTCCTCCTTCCTTCCGAATGTTATATATTTTTTTTCAGTTATTTAGGTGCTCTAATAAATCATTACGGTCTTATCGCAGAATAATATTCAACAAGGAAGTTACTCCTCCTTCCTTCCGAATGTTATATATTTTTTTTCAGTTATTTAGGTGCTCTAATAAATCATTACGGTCTTATCGCAGAATAACATTCAACAAGTTTACCCCTCCTTCTCCTTCCGAATGTATATGGCCAAAGCTAGTTGAGCACGGGACCTGAAAAAACCTCTTCTGAATGTTCAAAAACGTTCAAAACATTTAAAAGACCTTCAAAACGTTGTCTTTTTGACGTCCTGTACTCACTAGGAGGCAGCTATGAACCATGGACCTTCAGTTCTGAAGCTTGAGTTGTAATCACTACACAACGGCAGCTTTTTACTTTTTACATTTTTTACTTTTTACTTGTTAAAATATTGAAAGTAAATGATTAACAAACATTATTGAGTTGTTATTGTAGAACAACTTTTTACTGAACAGAATTAAGCAAAACGCCTGAGGAAATTTGTTAATAAGTTCACATAGATACAAAACACTTTAGATGAATTTAAAATTGATTAAATGTGTGAACGATTTTTTTAAAAACAGATTAAAGTTTTTATAATTTTAACTTTTTTTCCAAATTGTTTACGAAAGAAGTTATCGCTATTAAATTGTTTACTAAGATACGAAAGAAAATACTATGATACGAAAGAAGTTATCGCTATTAAGGCTAAATTTTTTAACGAGATGGAGTAGACAAAACAGTGGTAAAACTGTTTATATATGAGAATTAATTTCTGACTAGTTACAATTGCAAAAAAAAAAAAAAGGAAAAGAGAAAAAGTTTACTAAAATCATATAAAGTTTTATAAAAATAAATTGACTAGAGAATGGCTTAAAATTTAAGCCATTCTCTAGTTCTCTAGTAAAATTTAAGCCATTCTCTAGTACTTCTAATTCAAATATATTAAAATAATATTTAAGTTAAATATTATTTTAATATATTTGAATTAGAAGTGTTCAAAAAAATAAAATTTCCAAAACGCGAATACACAAGAGACCAAATTTGAGATAAATATAAAAAAAAATACGATTACAAAAAAAAAAAATTTAATGAAATTTACACAGTGCTCAAGTGGCAAAATACCCCCGAAAAATGCCCCAAATTGTTCCTAAATTATTTGGCTTTAAGCTCAAGGTAAATCTCAAAACTTTGTAAACATTTTTTTTTAATGTGATCATAAGGGTCCAATTTTTTTTTATAATTGTTGCGTATCCTGGTTCTTTCATGTTGTTAAATTATAAAATGATTTTGCATAATTTATGCAAAAAAAACATTTTTTTGCGTATTTACGCATAGTTCTGTTTTTAGCGTATTTGCGCAAAATTATTTTTTGGGAATTCTTTTTTTAATATAAACAACAGTTTCGAAAAAACTAGAATACACAACAATCTAAAAAAAAAGCTTCGGACCATTATGATAAGATAAGGAAAAAAAGTTTTACAAAATGTTAAGGTTTACCTCAAAAACCAAATAATTTAGGAACAACTTGGGGCATTTTTGGAGGCATTTTGCCGCTTGAGTTCAAGGTACCTTGTGCTCAAGCGGTAAAACACCTCCGAAAAATACTTTGATATTGACATTTACCTAAATGTAAATGTCAATATCAAATTTTTTTAAGTTTTTTTAAGGTTACTTTTTAAACATTACAATTTGATTGCCTCGGACTGCATTTGCAGAAAGAAAAATAAGATCAAGTCATTGTTGAGTCCCTTTTTTAAATTTAAAATCAATTAGTCTCTTTGCCGCAGTTAAATCAGGTAAAATAAAAACTTTTTTGTATTTTTTCATTTTTCTCAGTTTTTAGTAAAAAGCAATAGTGGATTGCGCTAGAGCACCATGTAAACCAATAAGTATTGGGTCTGTACAACCAGGTTTTAATAAACTAATTAACTTTAGCTTTTTTCATTAAAACTGGTTTTCTGTAGAACCAACATATTGTAATATCTGTTTTACTTTATCTTTGTCCTTGATAGATTTATCTTCAAATTTAACTAATTTACTTGAGATTTTTTCTGTACACTGTATTTACAACAAATTTATATTTATTAACTGTATATTTATGTCAAATCCTTAGTTTTACTGAGTTTAGATGAAAATATAAACAGAAAGATGTAAAAATAAAAAAAGAGAGATATAATAAATGAGTAAAACATTGTTTATATATACTCTACCGCAGTGGTGGGCATTTACAATGTTGCTTGTAAAACTTTGTTCTAAATTTTGAGGAAATTATTTTTATATAATAAATCTAAAATTATAAAAAAAAGTTTCTTACATTATTTTGAACAAAAAATCATAAGCTATTAAAAAATTGTTTCAGAAAAATCAAAAAACAATCAGCTAAATACCTCTGCCCACTTGAATAAAATAAGAAACAAAGCTGAGTAGATATTACCTTGTTAAACTTTTTTATAAAATTAATTAATGCAGTTGATTTAAAGCCTTAATGAAGTTAAAAATGCTCTAAAGCATTAGTCTGTTTAGCGTGCACGAATTATAAGCACAAAAACGGAAGTATTTATCTTTAGGGGTTGTTTTTTGATGATAGGGTTGATGCAGCAAGCTTTGCGCGCGCGTTTGTTTTAATTTTTAATGGTGCTGTTGACTCTTGTGTTAGCATATTCTGAGGAGTTTATATTATTAGACTGATTGATTATTCGCGTTGTTCAAGAGTAGCAAAGATGCGTTTTTTTGAGCTTTAACCGGCTTTGAAATTATTTTACTGAAACGGACACTTGTTGGATGAATAAACAAAAGAGTTTTTCAAGGTGGTTGGTTGTTTTTGGTTCGTTTATCTACTTCTTCCGTTTTTTGGGCAGGTTTTACAATCTTAAGGCCGGTTTAGCCTTTAAAGTTTAGCCTTTAGCAGTTGAATTCGTTCGACCGGGCCTAGGTAAAATATTATCAACTTTTTTACTTTTATTTAAATAACATTTTAACTTAATAGTATTTCCAATAATTCCCTTTAAACGCATTGAAAAGTGTAAAACAACGTTGCACTTTCTTGCTAGTCTGAATTTTGAGTCATTATTAAAGGCAATGAAAATTTGATGTCACTTAAAAACTTGCTTTTACAATTTACCAAGTAGTTAGTGATACAGTATTTAGCGCTGGCGAGAAAATTACGGTATAGGACCAGACGGTATCCGTCATCTGATTAGTAAATGGTATGTTTATATATCTTATTAAACAGGGACTAAAAAGTTTCAGCATGTGTCGTCTTCCGTTTGAAAAAAATATAATGATAAATTTATATTGATTATAATGATAAATATATAAATAAATAACAATTTGATATCTTTATATATCATTTTTTGTAAGTAAATGTATAGCGCTAAAGGTCGAGTACAATAAACATACAATAGCTTATTTATCTGAAACTTTAATTTAAAATTTAAATATTATAATTTTATTGCCCCTTTTTGCCATAAAAGCAAAGACCAGATTTTTGTTTCTTGCACAAAATAGTTATACCAAGTTTTGATTTATCTACTAAATTGACTTGTATATTGAAAATATCTTCATTCAAACAGAAACTTAAAAAAGTTATATTTTTAATGAAAAACTTATCTTTAATCGTTTTTTTGTTTTTTTGCTTTGTATATTATTTGGTTTAACATTTTGTTTTGGTTTTTAATTATTTTTGCATAAAAGTGTATTATTATCATTTCACTTCAGACATTATATTTTTCATCAAAAGTTAACCAAATATTGTAAAGGGCTTCATGACAAGATCCTCCTGATCTTCTAAAAGTCCTGTCGTTACTAATGTAAAAATTGTAAAATATATCTGGTTAATATAATATTTTTAAACGGCAAAAAATATATATATAAAAAAGTTATTTTTTTGTTTTAACATCCACCAAAAACCCAGCTTTGTTATTTGTTTTTCTTGTTGTAAATGCCAAACTTTTTAGTCTGTTTTTCTAATTAACACATTTTTGTTGTTGTGAGCCATCCATAAAGTATAAATGCCGAAATTTGGAAACCTGGGCTCTCTCCCTGTTACTATGCGTACTTTAAAGTCTCCTCCTCAAAAGTACGTATGCCTTGAAAATACCCTTCATTTAATCATTAAAAATGATATAACTTTAAAGAAAGAAAAAAAAAGGATATACTTTATAAATTAGAGCGTGCGTACTTTCAAAACTGATTATACACCCTTTCCATCTCTATTGCTTTACTCACCCTTTTCTGCAGAACCCCTCCCCTTAATCCCCCTAAGAAGTTTACGGACGATACCAAAGTCTTTGGTTTTGGCACCGGATCCCAACATGTCTTCAACATACAAACAAAACTATTCAGATAAACTTAATTTAATCACACTAAATAAGTTAGTGCGGTCGAGTTGGTTATACATTGTATATCCGATATAAAAGGTTCCAAGAATAAATAAATTTAATTTCCCCCAGATATGCATCTGTCTTCGTATCTTTCTTCCTTTGTCAGTACCTGTGGCTGAAGGCGAGAGATCTTTAAGCAAGTCAGCTCTCGTCAAGACCTCTCTAAGAGCTAACATGGAACAGGATCGTCTTATTTTACGTCTGTCTTATTTTTTTAATCAAAACAGATCTTGCAAAGAAAGTTAATTACGACGTTGTACATTTCAATTTTGCTGCTAAGAAAGCTCGTAAAATCTTTGTATAATGTCAGAAAAACTTGATACCAAATCCAGAAATGTTTTTTTCTTTGTAGTGTTTAATTGTTTGATTCGTGAACTGAATTTTTAAAGTATTTTGTGAATACTAGAAATAATAGCTTTTTTTTTCTTATTACTTTTAATTTGGTGGTGGTTAGGGGAATCCAGTAAACTTTTTACAGTATATACCGGGCATATTGATTTCTGTGCCCCCCTGTATTTAGTATAGGAATCTGCGAAAAATTTAGATTGAATGGTAGAGCTATCGATAAACTTTAGAATTATAATAGGATATTATTTAAGAAGATATTTCAATTTTCCTAGAGTTATGTCATTCGGCCAAGTATTACATTATTGCTTCTGGCTAAACGCGTCATCTTTTTCGTTTTTGTAAGATTTATAAAAAGAAATTTATTTAAAACTGATCACTAATCGATTAATTTAAGATATCGACAGTTTTATAAGGTCCACAAATTAGTATACAGTAAAACAATATTTTTCATTTAAACATACGTCAAACTTTTATATTACTTCTGGATAGTTATTTTTTTTCTCTAAATTAAAAGTAAGTAGAAAATTAAATGAGTCAAAAATTTGAGGCATGAGTTTGAATTTAAACAATTTGAACTCCCTATGTCAGTTTTGAGAAACTAAAAAAAGAGAAACGCATAACAGGTTTTAATGATGACATTAAAATCAGACTTCTCGAAAAAATGTCTTTAAATAAGACATTTTTTCGAAAAGATGTAATTTGGTCAAAAAAATACGTTTTATTTCACTATATATTTTTAAAATATTATTTTACATTCCGTTTTTATAACTTAATTTCAAAAATACTTTTAAAAAAACTATACACAATTTAAAACACCCTAAAAAAAATTTATTGGCATAAATTATTAACAAAGCAGTATTTATATAGAATTCTATACTTACATTGAATTTCTAAGAAATTGCATTTATAGCTTTAGATAAGCAGTTATAAATAACGCTTTAAATAAAAGATACTATTTTCTTGTAACTAGTTTGAATCATAAAGCTATAATAAAACTACCTTTTAATTGCACTAGGCAACTTGGTTTAAGTACATAAATAACAACGAGTTAAATGCATCTATATTTAGTTAACAAAATGATGCTTGTAGCACGCTGTTCAAACAAGCCATCCCGTTTTAAAAGAAAATCCATGAAGGTCTATTCCAAACGATACAATAACAATAAAAAAATCACAAAACATAAAAATAATTTAATCACAAATATTTAAATTGACCTAATTTCATTTTTATAAAATGCACCCAAAATGTGCACATCAAAGATTTCATTCTCAATCGCCATTTTAATGGACACGTTTCCATATAATCACAGTACCCTATAATCATATTTAAACTTTTTTAAATTACTGTTTATAATGGAACAAAACATAATAATATGACAAATATAGCAACATAGCTTAGTTACAAACATAGCAACATAGTTTAGTTAAAACGATTGACAATGACAAAAAGAGCATATTCAAAGAGGGTTGAAGCAACAAAAAAATAATAATAAAGGCAAAAAAAGAGTAAGTTAAGTCACAAAATGTTTAACAAAGACAAAAATTTTTTAGTAATAAATTAATAGTAATAAATTTTCATCTTCTTTTAACAAGGAATTATAATATTATGTTTCCTTTTGAAAAATTTAGGCTTCGAGATGAAGAAATTTATTTATATTAAATTTTTATTTAGTCATTTTTCAAATAAATCTTTCTCTCTATATATATAAATATAGAGATATATTTAATATTATTAATATGAATTCATTTTAGAAAACATAATTGAAAAAAATGTTAGTTAACACAGTGGCATAGGAAGATCAAGAAAGTTGGGGGAAAGAGAAGGCCAAAGAAGGTCAAGAAAGTCTGAAACGGATATTAAGCCAGAATCAAAATTTAATATAGAAAATAGAAATTTTCTGAAAATGGGGAACTATCTTTATAAACGGGGGCTAACCCCTCCTCTGCCCCCCTCCCGTTCCTACGCCAGTGAGTAAACACACTTACCTCTGCATCACAAGAAGCTAATAAACTTTCATCATAGTTCCAGCAAACATCAAGTACAGGTGCCGAGTGACCCAACAATGTATTAATTGGTTTCAAAGGTTCATCAATATTAAAAAAGTACACAGAGGTATCTTCACTGCCTGTAACTAAAATATATGTATGTATGTATGTATGTATGTATGTATGTATGTATGTATGTATGTATGTATGTATGTATGTATGTATGTATGTATGTATGTATATATATATATATATATATATATATATATATATACTAACTGCCGAAATATTGTGTTGATTTTTAGTAGTTTATGAATAAAGTAATTAAAATCAACACAATAAACTGTGTAGACAATACAAACAAATAAATATATCGTAAAAATATTATGACTATATAATAATAGTAATACAATGACTTTTTGAGCACATGGTTTTATTGTCAAAGGAATTCCAGAGCGAGGTGGATCTACATAAGAAATTCTTTGTATTATTATTATTAGAGCCTTTGGGCGGTAACATCAATATATTGCAACATCTAATTGAAATGGTAAAGTTTTCTTTATAAATAAGCCCTTCATAAATTCAGGGTTTAAACCATTTTAAACCCTGAATTAAAGGTAAAGTTTTCTTTATAAATAAGACCTTCATAAATTCAGGGATTTAAAAACTTTAATCATTAAAAATCGCTAATTTCGAAGATGGATTTTTAGGTTATCTAATTTTAACATTTCATCATTCATTCATTCAAGACAAATCAAATCTTTTATGGACTATGTGGAGTGCTTTTTTATGAACTTTATTAAAATTAATAAGGTTGTCATTGTATTTTGAGCAAAACATCCAAATTAAAGGGCAGTATAAAAAATTTGATAAAATATAAGCGTTAAATAATAGAGTTGCTTGTTTATAAGATAGAAAACTTCTTATTCGAGAAAGGGCAAAGCACCTACTATCAGCTTTTCTGCATAGAGCTTTAATGCGATCACCAAACTTTAAATCCTTATCAATTGTAACCCCAAGTAGCTTATTTAATCTGAAGCAAAAATCTTGTTGTCGCCAACCATTATAAATTGGCTGTTTGAATACTTTTGATCAACTATAGGAAATTGAAATTTTTTGGGATTTATGATTATATTATTAAAATTAAACCATTCAATGACATTTAGTGTTTTGTTTTACAATAGAAGAATAACACTCTCTAAGTTATTATCACAAACATAGAGAGTATTATATTCAGCAAAATTGCAAACCTCAGAGTCTTTAATAAATATAAAAAAGGTCATTTATAAATATACTAATGAATATTGGCCCAAGGATTAATCCTTAAAGCACTCCTAAAAAAAACTCCTAACTGCTTGGAAAATTATGAACCCAATTCAACCTTTTGTTTATGATCACTTTGTTTATGATAGTAAAAACACAGGATGTAGTCCAATTATTAAATCCTATAGATATCCTGTATTTTAGAAAACTAAAGAAAGTTGTATATGAACTATATAAATTTTATAGGATTTAATAGGACCTAATATGGTTGAATAATTTACTACATTTTACAACTGATATGGGTCAAATTGTATGGTGATTTGTGTGTGATTGCGTATTTATCAACCAATAGGAAAATATCTAATATGCTCTATATACATTAAAAATGTGTGTAATTTAATCATTATTATCTTAGAGTATGGCTGCAACATTACCTGCAACATTACCTGCAAAATGTGCATAAGTACAACTTATAATAGAAAATGGCAAGTCTTAATGAATTATTGCTGAAGATTATTAAGACAGCTGTTCATGATATCATTCAGCACATCAAATCAACAGATGGAATCAATCCCAGAAAATCCTGTGGAAGACAGAAAATAAAAGAAGTGAAAGACAGGAAAAAAAAAGAAGACAGAAAATCCTGCAGAAGACTAAAAACTGCCACTCTAAAAAAAGACAACATGATCATGTCTTTTACAAAAACCTTGGGCTCTTATATAAAAGATGTTCTTTTATTTATGAAAACTTTAGCAATATATGGTTTTGTAGATAAACATTTAATGAAATTATTTTTTGAATATATATATCTACTTTAGCATATATAGATATACACTGAATTTTTATGTTTAAAAAAAATGAAGAATGAAGAATAATGAAAAAAAAAAAACGAATAATAATAACAAAAAAAATTACTGCCCCTACCACTACCACTACTTTATTAGAACTTTAAACATCAAGTTTCTTCATATTTGATCTTTACTTGTAGTCAAAAAATGTTACTTTTACATTTAAGTATTGTTGGTGTAGTACTGCGCATTAAATAGTGCTCTTTTTTGAGGCATGGTTGATAGTGTTACAAGTCCTCCTCAGGGAGAACATTTTAAAAAACTTTTTTTAAAAAAATAATGTCTTTTTTTTAGGAGTTCATTACTTGTACACACATAAAAATAATATTAATACAATCGAAACCATATTTCTACGCAAAAAATGTTTCAATATATTAATTTTTCATCTCATTTGTATAGTAGTGTAATGTTTTTGGGGTGCGGCTGACAGGGTTGTGGATTTAATTCCTCATCAGAGAGATTTTTTTAAAATTAATGTTTTGTCATTGATGATGATAATAAAATATGATAGCATATTGTAGTTATTATATAGCCAATATTATAAATCAATATTGGCTATATTAAGTAAAATGTGGAAACTTTTTATTAGTGTAATATTGCTAACAATATTTAGCTCATATTGAGATAAATATTGTACGAATATTGCATCAAAGTTGCTTGCAACTAGGGAACTTAATCACAACTTTTCCACTTATTTTCTGTTGTCTAAACCAGTATTTAGCAATAACAATAATTACACAGTGTTAAATACTGTAACTCATTATAAAGACTAAAAAGTAGAAAATAAAATATACCAAAAACATTTAATAAAAAATTTTAAAATCTTTATTGAAATAAACTTTTTAATTCAAATTTAATATTTCAGTAAACTAAAGATTGACAGGTCTGTTTCGAAATGAATCTTGTACAGACCTGTCATTCTTTATTTTTCTAAACTATAAAACTTGAATTAAAAGGTTGTTTTTTTTCTTTTTTGTAAAAAAAGTTAATATATTTTAGCAAATGTTTTTGCTATATTTTATTTCTGAGAAAATGAACAATGGTGTGTTAACCTTTTAAGAGGGTCTTAGTAATGATTCCGGGCACCATTGTTTCACACTTTTTTCAACCCCTGAATATATATAAATATATATAAATATATATATATATATATATATTTATACATACATACATATATATATACATACATATATACATATATAAACATCTTTGCTTCCAACAAGGCTGCAAGCAACCACTAATTAGAGTTGGAAGTTACTGAGAGAGAAAAGATGAAGATTGTAAAGCAAGATAACAATTGACAGATGACTTGAAAGATTGCAAATTATATGAATCAGGAAAGCAAGATGAAAGAAGCGAATTCCAAAGAACTGATGTTCGAGGAAAAAAACTAGAGGAATAAGAGTTTTTGGAGCACTTAGGAACAGTCACAAAAAAAGGATAGGACTTAATTGAATGACGAGTAGCACGAGAATGAATTTTAGTAGATTTCACAGGATACACTAGCTCTTTAGAGCAGTGCCTATTATAGTACCTGTAGAAAAGAGAAAGAGAAGCAACATTACGATGATGTGATAATGATAGAAGGGTGGCTGCAAGAGCAGGTTCATGTTTACAATGGGTTTTTTCATCTTGTCTAAAAGAGAAAGGGCATCATTAGAAGATCCGCCCCAGATATAACAACAATATTCCAAACAAGGCTAGATTTATAGAGATAAAGAATAGAATCCGAAGTAAGAAAGTGTAGAGCTCGATAAAGAGATGCAACCTTAGCAGATGCTAAATTTGCAACGGATTTGATATATGGTTACCAAGAAAGATCCGAAGTAAGAGTTAATCCTAGAAGACAAAGTAGATGACTCATCGGGTACATTATTTAAATTATTGCGATAACGATTGCCCAAAAAAATTGAGCTATATCTGAATTAAAGTTCACCACCCACTGTGAGCCCCATGTTCTGTGAGCTGTAGCAGAAGTGAGATCCTTTTCAAGCTCAAATGCCCCCTCCAAGCAATCAGAGGGTGTTGGTTTCTTATCACCACAAGAATAAATGGTAGTATCATCAGCAAACAATGCCACCTTAGATGTGAGAATATCTGGAAGATTGTTTATGTAAATTAAAAAGAGTATAGGGCCAAGGATAGAACCTTGAGGAACCCCTGAAGTTACAGAATAAGAAGAAGAGTGTTGTCCATCAAGGACAACTTTTATGCTACAATTGGAAAGGAAGGATTCAATGATCTTAAAGATGTTGCCGGATACACCATAAAAAGAAAGCTTATGGAGAAAACCAGCATGCCAAACTTTATCAAAAGCTTTTGAAATGTCAAGAGCGATGGCCTTAACCTCTCCACCTTCATCTAGTGCACGATAAAACCTGTCAGTTATTACTGTTAGCAAATCAGCTGTAGAACGAGAAGATCGAAATCCATATTGATGGTCAGAAAGTAAGTTATTAGATTCAAGATGAGAGATTAAGTGTTTATTAATTAAAGACTCAAAAACCTTGCTTATGATAGGAAAAAGACTAATTGGACATTAGTTAGACAAATCAGATCGCTCTCCAGAATTTTTGAAAATAGGGATGACAAATGCCGCTTTCCAGCTGGCTGGAAAACAAGACTCTGATAAGCACTTGTTCATTAGTTTTGAAAGTATAGACGACAGCTCCGGAGAACACTTCTGCGAGACTATAACAAGTATGTTTCTTAGGCCACAAGCTGTAGAAGAGTCGAAGCAAGAAATCACTTTAGATACAGAAGCTAGAGTGATACGAATGTCAAGCAATGGATCAACCTGTTTGATGGCTATATCAGGTAGAAGTTCTCAGTTCTTAGCAAACAATTCAACCTTGTCTTTAAGTGAGGTGACAAAGTTCGAACCATACAAGAAAGGTGGAATTACAGATTTGCCCTTATTATTGATACTATTTAAGATTCTTCAAAAGTCACGAGAGCCTAAATTTTGTGATGAAATACGAGATTTCATGACCTGAGAATAGCGGGTTTTGGCATTAGACAAAACCTTTTTACAATGGTTTCTAGCAGTAATAAACAGGTGTCTCTTTTCTGGAGAATTGTTTTGCTGATAGATATGGAAGTAACGATTTCAATTGGCAATTGCAGCAGCACAATGTGAGAAAAACCATGGAGAAGAGTGAGGCTAGACCTGGAATTGTCGAGAGGAAATAAAAGATTCCTCTCGACAATTCCAGTTGTCGAGAGGAATCTTTTTTTAAAGTTCATGCCTGCCTGAATCCAAGAAGTTATGTAAGAAGCACATTTGTCAACAGGAAGATGAAAGATTTCTACCCAAGAGCCGTCACGAAGAAAATCACGAAAAGAGCCTCAGCCAGCTCTAAGGTAGTTGTAAGAGGTACGATGATAGGGGATTTAGATGATGAAGAATGAGGTAATAGCTTTAGAGAGATCAAACTGTGATCAGAAGCACCTAAGGGTGAATGTGGAGAAACTAAGCACTGACTAGAATCAGAAACAAGACATACATATATATATATATATATATATATATATATATATATATATATATATATATATATATATATATATATATATATATATATATATATATATATATATATATGTAAACTATGTTTACTAATATATATATATGTAAACTATGTTTTACTAATTTATTATTGCTCAATGTTCTTAAAGAACAGAGCAATAATAAATTAGTAAAAAACACTTATCTAACTTTTATCTTCTACTTTAAGTTTCTAATTAATATATATATTAAGTTACTAATTTATATATATATATATTAAGTTACTTAAGTTACTAATTTATATATATATATATATATATATATATATATATATATATATATATATATATATATATATATATATATATATATACTTAAAAGATCTTGTATGAGAGAAATTATATAATTTAAAAAAATAAAAAATGCGGTTTTTCTTAATACAAATAATTTCTAAAATATATATTACAAAATTTTTTAATCGTCACACTTTAAATAAAAATTTTACTATTGATGTCAGCAATTGAATAACTCTATTTCCTTTGGAATTTAAAAAATTGTGACTAAAATTAACCTTCAGTGGACGTATGTACTGAAGATATTCATCACATAGTATTATTATAGCTAACTTATGCTAACAAATACAAATGTTGAAAAATAGTTGCTGAAGGAAACTTAACTCAAGAAACTTAATAGTATCCACTTTGTTTTTTATATGTTATGATGTATATTAAAAATTTAATTCATAATAAAACTTTCAATATCAAAAAAATGTGTTAAAAAAAAACTTACATCTCACTTGACTTTCAAGTCAAGTGAGATGTTATACAAATCTAATATGTTTTTGTCTAAATGAGGTCTGAATGAGATTTATCAAGTTCATATAACTATCCAACGAAGTAAAAGTCAAAGTTAAGTTTTTGATAAAGTTAATTTCATCTTGGAAAGCTTTCTGACATGGCAAACTTTATGTTCAAGAACAAAGTCATTTAAAAGTTTGAATTTAAAGTTTTCATACCATTAAAAAAAATTTAAAGAAACACTGACATATGTCAGTGTTTTTTAAAATTATAAACTAGTGATGATGAGTTATGTTAAAAAAACTAAACATTTGTTAGATTTAACTTATAAATCATAAACTATGCACTCAGACATGAAAAACCACCAAAAAAAACGTTAATAAATTTCCATAGAAGTGTATTTTAAAATACTTATTACATAACAAGTTATTTAGTCTTTAACATTAGGTTATTCTAAAGAAAAGGTTTAATCTTAACTCGAGGTTAAGGTTTAATCTTAACTCGAATCTTAATCTTAACTCGAATTTAATCTTTAACTCGAGGTTATCTTAAAGAAAAGACCTAATATTCTTTGCACCAAAATATAGACTTTACTAGATATTTATCTTTCAAGATGTTACTTGTATGTGTATTTTTATTTTTATCACCACAATATAGTGCTGATATAATGATCAGTTGAAAAGAAAAATTAGTATTGAGAGAAACATTCCAACACTATCCATAACCTGTCTACTACACATCCACTATCCATGACCTGTCTACTACACAACTACTACAGCAGATTTAGATTAGTCAATAACATATTTTGATTATTTAATTTTTAAAATGCCAACATTCATCTGACCTTTTTTATAAAAAAAAAAAAAAAACAATTTATAAAACGACTATTTAAAAAAAATTTCATAGTTTCCCAAATATTTTTTATGGAGCTTTTATCAGTGATTCTTCAGGATACTGTATCTAGAAGCTTAAAAATAAAAAGGTAGGTAAAATAAACTTAATTTATTTAGGCATATGTCTAATATGCAAAATGTAAACTTACTGAAAGAAAGTAAAGAAATACCAAATGTAGTTAAAACTTGATGGCAAGCTATTCAATTATCTAGATGTGTAAGCTCAAGAAATTGTGAAACATGCACCGTTTGTTCAAAGGCAAGATCCAGATTTTCACATATGAAAAAAAAATAAAAAAAAGTAAGTTTGGAATGTTGAAATGGTAAGTTTGGAATAGAATGTGTTTGCTTATGTGCGATTGGGAGAGGAATTTAACATCAATGCACTGAAATAAATTCATTCAATACAAGCACTGCTAATTAAAGTTATTTAATGTTTTAGGATTGATTTATAAAAAAAAAGAAGAAAATATTACATTATTTTAATAAAATTAAAACTAATATTTTGTAGGAGGTGCGTCACTTAAGGTAATTTATAACCTCTTTGATCCAGGAAAAGAATGATGTGAAAATCAAAGTTCTCACAGAACATACCATGGAATTAACCATTCAGTGGTCCTTGCATATTGTGACAACTTGGAGGCGACACACAGAATTTAGCCATTTTATTAGATCTTCTAAAGCTAGAAGATTTAAATACATTCTTGCAGCTGATTTGAAAATGATTAGTATTATAGTGATTTAAAAATAATTTATGTTACTTAAACTTAGAGTTTTTAAAAAAACATTAACAAATGTTAACTTTTTTTTAGACAACATTTTAACAAATGTTAGTCTTATGGCCGTAAGTATGATTTTGCTTGGTATGAAGAATGCAGACTTTTTAGTGGGTTGATGAGAACATTTTTATCAATGTATCTATGACATAAGAGATACAGGGAAGCTGTTTATCAAAGTTTTGAAATGAAAGATAAGGTGTAAATATTAATTATTAATTAATTTAAAATTTCCGTCATTATTAAAATTATTTAATTTTAATAATGGCAAAATATTTTTTTAAAGTTGTTAATTGAATTAATAAATAATGTATGCCTAATAAAGAAGGAAAACAAGTCAAAACTAGTTCTTGAAGTCATTCCTTTTTCGGAGCTTTCAGATGTAATGGGATTTGTAAATTATATATTAACCTATAAAATACAAAGAGATAATAAAAAATGTCTAAATATAAAGACTATGTTGACTCACTTAGATGAAGAGGAATTTCCCATTGGAGAACATGAAGAGGAAGTTCCCAGTGGGGAACATATAAAAGGAATACATGTAGGCTTATTCTTATACAATTTTCACTATGGCTACTACTAATTGAGCTTTTACGACTGTCCAATGAAAAATTTTGAGAAATCAGTTCAAGAAATTTTCGGAGGTTATCTTAACTCTGATTATCTTCAACTAATAGCTGACTTTAGTTGTTCCTACAAAGCAACACAGGAGTACTGTTCAGAGGTACAGTTTATTATAGAAATTTTACATTGAATTGACTTTGTATTACTATATTACTATTATACTAAAATATTATTATCTATCTTATAGAATATTTTATCAGTTTCTAGGAAATAAATTTACTGTGAACTGGAAAATACATTTAATCTCATCTCACTTGCAATAGTTTATTGAACTAACTGACCATTCTCTTGGACTATACAACGACAGGTGTCTGAATCAGCTCGTTCGAAAATAAAGCCAATAAGCCAACAACTCAATGTTTCACAAACAAGTTTAAAGCGCTCTCTTAGAATCAAAAGAACTGCTTAATTGTTCAGCAGTACTAATTTATAGATTGGAAAAAATCAGATATTTTCATTTATATTCATAAATTTAAAACTTTGGATAATTGCAAATATTTTAAAATTGTTAGCTAACATTCTAAACAAATTCTTTGTTATTTATAACAGTTGTATTTTATAACTTGAACATCAAGTGAGCAGTATATCAAATATAATATAGAACAAAATAATATAGTATAGTATAAATATATAGTACAAATCAGGGATTTGAAAGTCACAAAAAGATTACTTTATCCTAGTTTTTGGTATCCAGGAGCTCTAAAAATATAGATAAGTTTATGGACTACTAATAGGAAAAAAATTAAGACTTTTAGGTCAGAGAAACAATCATTTTTTGAACCCGGAGTCCTTAGGTATAATGGCGGCAAGGACTCCGGGACTCCAGGACTCTGGGCTTAAAAACAATAAGTTTCAAGTCATTAAATCTCATGAACTTTTTTCTTATAGCAGATCATAAGTCAACAATCATGTTTAGAGCTTCTGGACACTACATATTTGAAAAAAGTATGGATATATAGCCGGAGTCCTTTTAGGACTCCGCATACCTGGTACAAATATCATATAGCATATCAAGTGAGTATGAGTTAGGATAATATGTAATAAAATGTCTTTTTAAAAGAAGTTGATTTTTTTACTCCCCCATAGAAAAAACTTCAAATTGTTTTGAAAAAAATTAATTTTTTTTAAATCAATTTTTTTTTAGAAAAGGGCTTTTGAATTTTGAAATTTTGGATACAGAATCCTGTAGAAGAGTCACTAATAAAAATTCCATAAAAATATTTAGGGAATTCTGACCTAAAACCTTTTTTTTTGAGGTTTGGTTAGTAAAAAGAGTTTTAATGCAATGCTAATAAAATATTAAATTACATTACATTACAATGTTAAAATATATTATAAATATTATAAATTATAACTATTACAATTATTATATTATAAATATTATAAATTATTAAAATTATCAATATATTATAATCATTATAAATATCAAACATATTAGATTTGCAAACCTATGCAAGCTCCTTGGCGAAAAGACATTAGTGGGCAGAATGAACTTCGAATTTTTTCTTTTTCTAGTTTTATTGGAAAACAAGCTTTTTGCTGTATCTCCCCAGTAGAATCACAAATGCTAAAAATATTAAGAAAGAAAAAAAATATTAAGAGAAACTAAAAATAACCAATAAAATACTCAATCAAAACTAATACAAAAAAATTACAGTTATTTACACTCTAGATTTATGTTGGCAGAAGAAGTTACCCTACAGGCATTTGTTTTTAAAAGTTATGATCTAAATGTCTTTTAAATGTTCTTTACGTAAGACTCTTAAGAAGACGTTTAAAAGACATTTAAAAAACATTTATAACGTAATTTTTAAAAACAAATGCCCACTGGGTTAAACTGTTCTAAAAAATAGTTTTAAAAAGTTACTACCTTAATAACATGCAGCGATTTGTTAAACAGTTAACTAATAAAGATGGAGCACGAGCCTCCCTACTGACCCAAGTACGAGCACAAATTGAGGTTATGAAACCACATTGCGGTATCACAAATCTAAAAGAAATCTTTATTTTAGCTTCAAAAAATTGATTTACTGCAGCATAAATTTTATCATAACATTAGGAAAATAAAAATTGCTAATCAACATACCTTTTCCCCCTTACCAATTTTCCTTCAACTATATTAAACATGAAAGATACAATAGCACCCTAAGTTAAAAAAAAGATCCAAATTTATATTATTACTAACTGTTATTAGATATCAGTTTGTTAGCCAGGAATATATTTTTTAAGAGGTTTTTGCAATATTGGGAATATTTATTGTTATTGTTCTACAGAGTATTACGAATTTTGATTGATATTGTCCTACTACTTCAACAGATGTTAGCGAAATGAATGTTAATATGTTAATAAGACGTATCGGGTGATGCGGAAGTTATCGGACAAAATAAAAACGTCAATAAGTTATTTATATATAAAAAAACAAACTACTATTATATTTTTTTAAATAAAGCATTTATCTTTTAATAAAAATATATTATTTTTTATATGAAAAAACAGCACCATCTGCAATTGATCTCAATTTTGCTCTGACGCCTTTCATATGCGACTGTAAAAAGTTTAAATCAATTTCTTGTAGTTTTAGTTTAATGCGATCAATCAAAACTTGCTCTGTTGAAGCTTGCCAATCTCCCTCGTAAACCTTCTGTGCCAAATGTCTTTTTGTTGTTTGTGTAGTATCCAGAATTTCCAGGCATGTTGTCCCCTGCAAAACAAAAGTATTTTTCGTCATCGATGACTAGAAGCGATTTTGTGTTATAGAGTTGGTTAACTAGTTTCCTGCTTCTTTTCTTTGCCTTTATTTGTTGTTCTATAGTGTATTTTAGAGTCTTTTCACGTTTTCTATATTTAATATTAATTTTTTTTAACTGACGACCAATTGTCGATTGATTAACACCGAATTTATTACCTATTTTTCTCTGACTGACCCCTTTTCGATTGTTGACAAGTCTCGTTAATTCGGCTTTCTTTTCTCTAGTCCAGGATGTCGGACGACCAGGGTGCTTTCTATCAGAAAACGATTGAACAGTTTCAAGTCTTTTTAGGTTATCATATATTGTACTTCAAGCAAATCCTTCCTTTTCAAAATGATTTACGATTTTTTTTTTTTTATATTAGGTTTATTTACAAAAAACATTTTTAGTTGCATTCGAAAAGATTCTCGTTCAGCTGCATTTAACCTCATTTTAAATAATTGTGTTTCAAATAATAAAGTTTATATTTTATAGAACGTTTATGCCTACGCATAAAACCACAAAAACTAATTATTATGCTCAAATAATGAAATTAGGATTTGTCCGATAACTTCCGCATCACCCATTAGCATAATATAGTAAAAAAAAAGTTTTGTGTTTCGTCTGAAGAAAAATATAAAATATAAGAGTTTTAGTGAAAGAAAAATCTGTATTTTTTAGTTGCATATTTTATACACACGCTGCGTGCTGAAAGTTTGGAAAATAGCTAAATGTAGTTGACTAACTCCTAAATTATTGTTTTTAATCATTAAAAATAGTAACATATACATATAAAAACATTTATAAACTATCAAAAGTACAAATAGTCGCCATATGGTATTTGTGTGCAAATATGCGGTTTAATGCCATAAACAATGTCAAAACTGCATTTTCCATATCTTGCAAAAAAATTTTTAGTTTGACACAAAAATAATTTTTTAAATTATTTAAATGGCTTTCATTGCTCAGTCTAGTTCGCAGATTACCTGCAACAAATATAACCTTAAGCTAGGTACCTGCAACAAATATAACCTTCAGCTAGGTAAAGTTTTAATTTTAATGTGCAAGCATTAAAATTAAAACTTTACCTAGACTCTTGACTATTCCGAATCTTTAAAATTTAGTCAGAAACCATTAAGTATATCTATTGATATACTCAATGATGGCAAAACATATATATGTTTCGCTGGTAATATATATATATATATATATATAAATATATATATATATATATATATATATATATATATATATATATATATATATATATATATATATATATATATTATCAAAAGGACACAAAATTTTAAAAACAACATTTTTTAAATCTAAAAAAAAAAGCAAATCGTTTTCAACCTTCTCATCACCAGTCCACAGTAAAGTACCAGTAGGGTCAAATGCCATACATTTAATAGCAGTATGTCCTTTAACAACTCCATCTTTAGCATACATACCAGTTGATGTATTAAAAACTTGAACATGACCTTTTTCATTACCAGTCTTAAAGCAGTTAAGAATAAGTTGAATATGTACAAATTAGGTATAACATTTATAACTTATATATACAAACAACTTAAAATAAAAATTCACTTACTTATTCAATTACTTAGTAAAACAAAAACTTACTTATTCAATTACTTAGTAAAACAACTGAACACTCTTGAATAAAAATTTATTTATTCAATGTTATCCATTAAGCCTTTGTGCTTAATGGGAAAACATTGACTAAATGAATATTTCATTTAATGTCACTTTACAAAACATTATTACCCCACAATTTTAGTATCTACACCTAATATCTACACATTATACACCTAAAGTTATTAATTTTGTCATCATAAAGAAAAGTTAGAGTTAGTGTGACAAATCTTTGATTAAACACGTCTGTATATTAATCATACTATTTCATATCAAATACTTTGCAGAGTTCAAATAACATAAAGTACAAGTACTGTAATTGGTATTGTTATCAACAATACTTCTAACTCAAAATATCTGCAATTACGATAGTAAATAGTACAAAGCGGTTTATGCCACTAAACTATTAGCATATTAATATCTAACCTAAAAACAGATTTTTTTGCGCAAAACCATAGACATAACATAGACATATTTTCAAAAAAACTAAGTAGCATTTAAATTTCTTTTGCCAACCCCTAACAGTTCTTTTTCCCTAATTCCATAGGTTGACCCTATCTCTGAGGGCTATATATATATATATATATATATATATATATATATATATATATATATATATATATATATATATATATATATATATATATATATATATATATATATATATATATATATACGTATATATATACGTATATATATAACCCATAACTGGTTGTCAGAAAGTTTATCCATATTTTGTTGACAAAAAGTGTTGGACGAAAGTCAAAAGTAATTAAAAGTGACGTATTTGTTGGAGTAGGAATCATTTTTTTCCTTCTGTACTCCCAAATGCAACAATCTATAGAACTATATATATATACGTATATACATATATATATACATAATGTAAATATATCTCTGATCTCTCTAATCTGATCTCTGATCTCTCTAATCTGATCTCTGATCTCTCTAAAACTAATATCTCATTCTTCTTCATCACCTGAATCCCCCTATTATCGAACCTCTTACAACTACAGTAAAGCTGACTAGGATTCTTTCCGTGATTTTCTTCGTGATGGCCCTTGGGTAAAAATCTTTCGTCTTCCTATCGACAAATGTGCTTCTTACATAACTTTGTGGATTCAGGCTGGCATGGAATCTTTTATTCTCTCTCGACGATTCCAGGTCAAGCCTCACTCTCCTCCATGGTTTTCTTCACACTGTGCTGCTGCGACTGCCAATCGAAACCGTTACTTCCATATTTATCAGCAAAACAATTCTCCAGAAAACAGACGTCTGTTTATTACTGCTAGAAACAATTGTAAAAAGGTTTTGTCTAACGCCAAAACCCGCTATTCTCAGGTCATGAAATCTCGTATCTCATCTCGAAAATTAGGCTCTCGTGACTTCTGGAGAATCTTTAATAACATCAATAATAAGGGCAAATCTATAATTCCACCTCTCTTGTATGGTTCAGACTTTGTCACCTCACCTAAAGACAAAGCTGAATTATTTGCTAAAAACGTTTCATCAATATCATCTCTTGATTCCACTAGTTGCGTTCTACCTGATATTGCCAACAAACAGGTTGATCCATTGCTTGACATTAATATCACTCCAGCATCTGTATCTAAAGTGATTTCCTGCCTAGATTCTTCTACAGCTTGTGGCCCGGACAACATACTTGTTATTGTTTTGCAGAAGTGTTCTCCGGAGCAGTCATCTATACTCTCAAAACTATTCAACAAGTGCTTATCAGAGTCTTGTTTTCCAGCCAGCTGAAAAGCGGCATTTGTTATCCCTATTTTCAAAAATTCTGGAGAGCGATCTGATTCACCTAACTACCGTCCCATAAGTCTTCTTCCTATCATTAGCAAGGTTTTTGAATCTTTAATTAACAAACACTTAATTTCTCATCTTGAATCTAATAACTTACTTTCTGACCATCAATATGGATTTCGATCTTCTCGTTCTACAGCTGATTTGCTAACAGTAATAACTGACAGGTTTTATCGTGAATTAGATGAAGGTGGAGAGGTTAAGGCCATTGCTCTTGACATTTCAAAAGCTTTTGATAAAGTTTGGCATGCTGGTCTTCTCCATAAGCTTTCTTCTTATAGTGTATCCAGCAACATCTTTAAGATTATTGAATCCTTCCTTTCCAATTGTAGCATAAAAGTTGTCCTCGATGGACAACACTCTTCTTCTTATTCTGTAACTTTAGGGGTTCCTCAAGGTTCTATCCCTGGCCGTATACTCTTTTTAATTTACATTAACGATCTTCCAGATATTCTCACATCTAAGGTGGCATTGTTTGCATGGGGCTCACAGTGGCTGGTGAACTTTAATTCAGATAAAACTCAATTTTTTTCAGCCAATCGTTATCGCAATAATATAGATCTTCCTATATTTATGAACGGTGATGTACTCGATGAGTCACCTACTC
This sequence comes from Hydra vulgaris, assembly GCF_038396675.1. Taxonomy (NCBI): domain Eukaryota; kingdom Metazoa; phylum Cnidaria; class Hydrozoa; order Anthoathecata; family Hydridae; genus Hydra; species Hydra vulgaris. The sequence continues at coordinate 46,984,103 of NC_088927.1, read as the reverse complement.
TTCATCTTCTAGGATTAACTCTTACTTCCAATCTTTTCTAGAAACCATACATCAAATCAGTTGCAAAATTAGCATCTGCCAAAGTTGCATCTCTTTATCGAGCTCTACAATTTCTTACTTCGGATTCTATTCTCTATCTCTATAAATCTCAAATCCGGCCTTTTATGGAATACTGTTGCCATCTCTGGGGCGGATCTTCTAATGATGCCATTTCTCTTTTAGACAAGATGCAAAAACGCATTGTAAACATAGTTGGACCTGCTCTTGCAGCCAACCTCCAACCATTATCACATCGTCATAATGTTGCTTCTCTTTCTCTTTTCTATAATGAGCACTGCTCTAAAGAGCTAGCGTCTCTTGTGCCATCTACTAAAATTCATTCTCGTGTTACTCGTCATTCAATTAATTGTCATCTTTTTTCTGTGACTGTTCTCAAGTGCTCGAAAAACACTTATTCGTCTAGTTTTTTTCCTCGAACATCAGCTCTTTGGAATTCGCTTCCTTCATCTTGCTTTCCTGACTCATATAATTTGCAATCTTTTAAGTCGTCTGTCAATCGTTATCTTGCTCTACAATCTTCATCTTTTCTCTCTCAATAACTTCCAACTTTAATTAGTGGCTGCTTGCAGCCTTGTTGGATATATATATATATATATATATATATATATATATATATATATATATATATATATATATATATATATATATATATATATATATATATATATATATGTATATATATATACACTCTAGAACTTTTAAATGCACTTTTTCTACTTAAACTGATTTTTTTAACGACCTAAAACAGCAATTCTCTATATTTTGAGTGCATCTAATAGCGCTTTTGCAAGACATACTTATATATAGACATACATATATTTAGACATGCACATATTTAAAGATATTTTTCGAATAATATTAAAAATTTTACACAATAAAAGTTTGAAAACAACAAAACTAATAATGAAAAGATACAACAACAAGATTGTTATTAAGAGGCATAAAACGACAACAATTAACAGGTGTTTCAAAATGATCTTTTATAGTTCGAATATTTTGACCACTGCTGGCATTCCAGATCTGAGCTGTGCAATCATCAGATGCTGACACAAGCAAATCATTAGTACTGGACCAATCAAAATCTTTTAATAAAAATATTACTTTTAATAAATATAAAACTTTTTATAAATAATGAAAAATAACTACAAAATATATAATATATCATAAATATTATTATTTTAAATAATGGCTGTGACACAACTGTTTAGCCTAATATGAAGACAAACTGATTTGACTTGTCCTGATTAAACTTTAGTAAAAAGAAACAAAGAACTTAAATAATTAAAAACAACAATAAAACAGTTCTCGGTTTTGACAGTATTGAAATAATTTTAACCATTCATCATAAAAACTTATTTAAAAAAATTACCATTGACAGCACCTTTATGACCATGAAGTATGGATTTAACTCGAGGAGGATGCACTTCTAACGAGCAAACCGATAATGTTGAATCTTTTGAACAACAGGCAAACAAGAATTTGTCATTATTTGCAAATTTAACACCATTAACTATAAAATAATCAACTCATTTATTTATTATTCCTTTCTTAAAACTAAAGTCTTAGTTTTAACAAATATTTATTAATTTTTTTTTTTTAATTCACCTTCCCAAGGCTTCAGAGTCAACACTACAACCACAACAGTAGAGAAGGGTGCTCTATTATTTTTATTTTTATTATCATTTTTATAGGAATACTTAAAAATTAAACATGTTATTAAAATAGCTATATCTCAAATAACAATTTATATTGTGATATAATTATACCTTTTAAAAACAAGTGACAGATCATGGCGTTAAAATAATAGGGTTCTATCTCCCTTTTGTAATATTGAGAGAACTTATCAAAATTTGTTATACTGTTGAATTTTTAAAATTAAAACTAAAATTTCGATAAATTGGTCAAAATAAAAGATCAAAATCTCTAATTTGTTAAACAGATTGCTTATAACACACATTATTTATTATTTATTTAGTAATATAAATTGGTATAAGATAAAAATAGCATATCGGTAGATGAAAATTATAAGGTTCTATCTAACAATTTTTATGGTAAAATAATTTTATTTTTTGTTTTTATTTATAATATTGTTTAAATTATGTAATTTTAGTATATTAATCTTATTGTTATTATTTATATAATATTTAAAAAATTATGTTTCTGTTTTTTCATTGTTAATTTTAACCTTATTTAATAAAGTTGAAATTAACAATTAATTTGAAAACAAGCAATTTTTAAAATTATAAAATTAATAATGTAAGATTATTAACATAAGTAAGATTAATAACATAAGCAATAAAAAAATTAATAACATAAGTAACAAAAGATCAATAACATAAGATTAATAACATGAGTAACATAAAAACATATTTTATTAATATAAATAACAGCTGTAAAATAGTTAAATAATTAAAAATCAAATGTTAAATTCTCTCAACGTTATAAAATTTAGATAGAACCCTATTATTCTAACATCACGAGATATCAATGTAAAAATATATTATAAAAAACTAGAAATAACATTAAAACACTTCCACCTTAAAAATGCTTTGTTATCTCTAATGAAGGGCTAATAATTTGATATATATATAATAACAATAATAATGATAAGCTGGGTGACAAAAGATTTAAATAAAGATTAAAATAAATAAAATATTGAATTGTTTTTAGCACCATTTGTACTTTGGTTTAGCACCATTTCACTCTACCATCTTTGTTCTATATCATTCTCCTTTATCTGAAGACTGCACTCTTTTCTATGTTATTTCTGATTAAATTGACCCTTTCACTTTATCCTTCAGGTAATATCATTGTTGGTGGTGACTTAAATATTCATCACACTGAATGGCTTGGTTCCAGTGTCAGTGACTCTGAGGTAATAAGTTTTGGCTTTTTCAATTGCTAACACAAATAGTCAACTTTCCATTTGTTATACCTACTTTCATCCCATTAGTCTTCTTCCTATTATAAGCAAGGTCTTTAAGTCTTCAATTAACAAACACTTAATCTTTCATCTTGAATCTTATAACTTACATTATAATCATCAATATGGATTTTGATCATCTCATACTCTTGCTGATTTGTTAACAGTAATTGACAGTAAAAAACAGTAATAACTGATAAGTTTTATCTTACCATTCCTAAAGCCTTTGATAAAGTTTGGCATGCTGGTCTTCTCTTCAAGCTCTTTTCTTACAGTGTATCAGGTAACACCTTTAAGATAATTGAATCCTTCCTTACCAATCATATTATAAAAATTGTCCTCAATGAAAAGCACTTTTCTTCATTTCCTGTAACTTCAGGGGTTCCTCAAAGTTCTAAGCTTGGCCCTATACTTATTTTAATTTACATAAACAATCTTATTTGCTGATGATATTACCACTCAGTCTTGTCTTGATAAGAAGCCAACACTCTCTGCTTGGAGAGCAAATTTGAGCTTGAAAAAGATCTCATTTCAGCTACATCATGGGGCTCTCATTGACTGGTGAACTTTAATTCAGATAAAACTCAATTTTTTTCTGCTAATTGTTATTGCAACAATCTTGATTTTCCTATATTTATGAACAGTAACATACTTGATAAGTCATCTACCCTTCCTCTTTTTAGATTAACTCTTCTGATTATTTTTAGAAACCATATACCAAATCTATTACAAAATTAGTAAATACATCTCTTTATCGTGCTCGCCACTTTCTTACTTCGGATTCTATTCTTTATCTCTATAAACCGCAAAACCATCTTTGAATGGAATACAGTTGCAATATCTAGAGCAGATCTTAGAATGAAATTAAAACACATTGTAAACATAGTTGGACCTGCTCTTGCAGCCAACCTTTAACTATTGTCACATCGTCGTAATGTTGCTTCACTTTCTCTTTTCTATAAACACTATAATGGGCACTGCTCTAAAGAGCTAGTGTCTTGAGTGCCATCTGCTAAAATTCATTCTTGTGTTTCTCGTCAATTAAGTCCTATCCTTTTACTGTGACTGTTCGGAAGTGCTCCTAAAATTCTTATTAGTCTAGTTTTTTTTTTCCTGAACA
>NC_088927.1:46845000-46977500 GCF_038396675.1 Hydra vulgaris | reverse complement strand
GTATATATATATATATACATATATATATATATACATATATATATACATATATATATATATATACATATATATATATATATATATATATGTATATATATATATATATATATATATATATATACATATATATATATATACATATATATATATATACATATATATATATATATATATATATATATATATATATATATATATATATATATATATATATACTATATATATATATATATATATATATATATATATATATATATATATATATATACATATATATATATATATATATATATATATATATATATATATATATATATATATATATATATATATATATATATATATATATATATATATATATATATAGTTGGTGATTATTTATGATAATGATTGATTTTTTAAGATTAAACCAAATTTAATCTTAAAAAATCAATCATAATCATAAACAATTGATTATTTAATTTAAGTTAATTTTACCTCAATTGAACTGTGACTCTTCACACTAAATGACCTAAAGATAAAATGTAAAAGTATATTAAATTTAATAATTAATAAAAATAATAGACTTTGTATTATATTATAGTATTAAGCTTATGACATCATTGTGATAAACAAGTCATTAATAAGCAATCTTAACTAACTAATCGCTATTAGTTTGAAAAAAATTACTAATAACAATACTGAAGAAAAAAAAAATTTTAACTTTAAATAGAAAGTAAATTTGAATGTGGCAATGATATGACGTTGGAGCACTCACATTATATGCAAGAGGTACAGGAATTCAAACTTAACACACTCATGGTAGTAACCCTCTAAAATTATATTTTGGAATGTAAAAGTGTTGAAAAAAGAAAAAAATAATTAAAATAAATTTTCTCCTTGACTATAGTGGCCGTTTAAGACTTCAGGAGGTAAATAAAATGAATAAACATTTTGAGTTCAGCAAATTGTTTCAAAGTTGCAACGCTACTCAACATTTGCATTGAAAGTTGCAAACTCCACACTTTATCAAGTAGATCTTGATATAAGGATAAAATTGATTCTCCATCATTATCAAAACAAATATATAACTCTTATAATATTTATTATAAAAGCGACAACATTTATAACAAAGTGTTTACAACAAAATTAACACTGTTGTTTTGTTTTGTTAGCATGTAATATATTTTTTTTATTGAAAAAATACATTACCCTCCACCACTGCACAAGATATTTCATAAAACATTTTTTTAATTCTATTTAATTTTATTTAATAATTACTTTTCTTATTGCTTAAAAATAACACTACAACATCAAATAATTTAAGGATTTACTTAAAAACTAGTCTTCTAATTGCTTATTTTTTCTTAACTTCCATATATACAATAACATAAAATTGTTTTATTATTATTATATCAATTTATCTCTCCATCGAAATGAAGGCCACTACAGTCCAGGAGACTACTTTAGTTATGTTTACAACCCTCTCTCAACTCTCAACTTTAAAACCCTCTCTCAACTTTTAAACACGAACCTTGATGAACAAGGCCGCTGCGCAAATTACCACAATATACTACCAAGGATGTGTTGAGGATTGAACTCAAAACTTCTCACTTATGAGGTATGCAAAAAAAAAGAATTAAAAAAAACTTATAGGCAATTATAAAGATTGGAATCATCATCAACTATGTTTTAACAAGAATATTAAAACATCTGATGATGATGTTGATGATGATGGCAATGATTATAAATTACAACTACAATTAAAGATTAATTATGGATAAAATATTAAAATGGAAAATATTTTACTTCAGACTTTCTGTTACAGGTATTGATCCATATTTCTTGGCTAATAGTTGCTTACGAATCTGCAAATAATTTCTTCTGATTGATGTATCATGCTAAAAGAAACAAATGTTTAAGAGTTTGAAGCAAAAACTATGTGCATTTGTTTAATATAACTAATTTTAAATAGAGATTTATATTTATACTTTGGTTTTACTTTTAACCATTTCTATGTTCATCCAAATGTTTTCATATACATTTTAATGAACTTAAACTCGATTTTATTTGTCATCTAAATTTCATTAATGTTTAATTTCTAAATTTAAACAATTAATCATTAATTTTGTAAAAAATTATTTCAAATCATTTAAGTCAGTAAATAAATCAGCTAAGTCTTTAAATAATTGTTGCAATCTGCAACAATTATTTAAGGACAATCCTGATTTTTTAATTAACTAACAAATTCTAAAAAAAGTATTTCTATATAACTATAAATAAATAGCAAACACATTATTAAATATTATTATTAGTTATTATTAAATATCTTTATTAAATGAATTGTCAATTCATAATTCCAACTAAATTTATAAATAAGAAATATAAATAAATAAATACATACATCTTTCTTAGCGAGATCTCTTAATAGTTGTGAACGACGTCTTATGTACAAAGTTCCTTAAAAATATAAAAACTCTAAATACAAATTTTTTATTAAATTATTGTTACTTGAAATCAAAGTAACTTCAAATTTATCAAGAAATATTTGCATTAAAATTATCATGAACACATATTAACACAGAATGTAATGTCACAAACCACCTGCATTAGATTTACAACTAATGCTAGTAATAGTTGCATATTATTATTTATAATTATATTTATAATTTATCATTACAATATGACAAACATTAGAAACCAACAAAAAAATATTTTTTTTTTTAAAACTGTAGAAAGGTAAAATTAATAAACAATTGAGAAATTGTAAATTACTTGCAATATTTTTCAATCTTTCTGACATCATGTGACTAATTTGACTTTTAGTTAATATTATATTTTAACCTCTCTGATATATTAATTTAACTTCTTAGTTAACACCATTTTTCTAGCATCTAATAAACTATTTTAATCTCAGAATCTGTTTTTATATTCTGCAATATAAGTATACTTTTAACTTCTCCATTTCAAACAACAGTGTAAAATGAACAGAAACATTAAATTAATTTTCATTAAAAAATTAAACCTTTTTATATATATGAACTTTCAATTTAAATATAATATTTAATTTTTAGAAAAAATTAGGCTACTGTTATTTATGCTTTATATGGAATGACTTCTGAAAAAAAAGTTTTAATCAAGTTTTTTGATTTCTCGTAACTCCCATAAAAAAACTTCATGTTAACCAAAAAAATTTGTTGAAGAAGAAAAAATGAATTGACTTAACAAAGTTATTCAAAGTTTGTCTTAATTGAAGAATTTTAATTGGAATTATTTGGACAATTTCAAGGGACCAAATGAAACAGTTCAAGATAACAAAAGCTCGAGTTAACCAGTGTTGGAATAACCAGGAACTAGCTATAATTGCCTATCTATGAATAATAACAACCAAGATTTTTCCATAGAAACAGTTATAATTAAATAAAAAAAACTTTGGTATAAAAATTTGTTGAATGGTTTCAGACAAGCAGTGAATGCCTGAGGGGAAAATTAAGTACGTAAGAATAATATTTTTCAAACAAAGCATTTAAGCTATTTATTTTAGTCAAGACAAAAACAAAGATTAAAAGAAGAGTATTTAAAACTAATATAAAGACAAAAATAAGACAGACAGTACAACCAAACAATACTTAGAATAATAAAAAAAAAAACTTTTTATAAACACTGCAATGAACAAAGATATACAACAAATTTAACACCAAACAAAAACTTTCAAAATAAAATATTGACTGCAAAATAAAAAATACTCATACAACAATGTAAGGCCTAAAAATGGAAAAAAACAAAAACAATAATGCTAATGTATTAACATAAGTTGTGTAGTGGTTAAGTAATAAATATCTCCTCAGAATAATGTCTATTATTACTGCCCTTTTGATGAGGATCTGCACTAATAACTAGTTAAACCCTTCAGATAAATGTCATCATCACTTTTTGTTATTGTTTTACAACACCACTTACGCCTATTTCATACTGCAGTAAAAAAGGACTCACTATAGATAGCCAAAACCCAACCATAACCAAATTTACAAGACACCATTACTTTTTTGATAAAATGATTTTGAAAGTGTAGATCCACTGTATAAACTAAATCAAACCACTTACCATACCACCAGAAGAAAAGATGAAAACACAATAAATAAAAATTCCCACAGAAATACCAAAATAAACTAAAGGTACTTTTAGCGCAGGCTTGGATAGGAATGCCATGCAATCGAATGCGATAAAAATAAGTTGTTACGTTATAAATAACTTTTAATAGTTGATCTTTCCTAAAGCTTTTATTTTATGCGAAGGCTTTAAATAAAATAAAAAAATAATTATAGTGATTGTTTAAAATAAATGTACTTAGTGTAAATTAACAAATAAGGTTATATTTAAATTTTTTTTATGTAGGCATGTTTTTTTTAATGATAAATTTAAATATAATAATTTGTTTGAAACTATTTTTCCATGTCATTCTAAAAATCTTTTAAAAGATTTTTAGAATGAGAATTGGAAAAAAGTTACTTTAAATTATAAATAAGTTGAATTAAATCTTCAGTTAGAATGGAATGATTTATTTGCTTTTTTTTTGTTTCTATTTTTTCAAAAAATTGTTTAAAACTTTTTTTTTTTAACTTGACTAACTAATCAGAGCATGAAATGATTAAAAGTTACTATTTTAAACAAACTACATAATTTTTTTAAACAATTTTTTTTTTGTTGCAATTTTTCAGAAAAAATAAATGTTTATACAATTTAAAAATAATATTTTACACATTAATATTTTAATATTAACACATTTAAATTTGTTCAATCATTAAACAATCATTAGAAATAATTTGTAAAAGCGTTTTGTATAACTTTAATAAAAGGTTTCAAAAGATAAATTTTAAAGTAATTTATTTTAAATGCAATTAAAAACGTAACAAAAAGTAATTTTGCTTAGAGTTAAAGTTTTTTAAGTTTTATTTTAGTAATTACATATTTTCTTTTTTGTAAGGAATTTTTTTTTTTTCAATTTTTTTCATAGTTTAAGTTTAGCTAGCATTTCTTATTTCAGCGCATTTCTAAAATGTTTAAAAATCATCTAAACAGTTGTAATCAAGTTATCAAAAAATAAAATTATTTGCGTGGTCAGCAGTAGGGCTTGATCACATGCCATTCCTGTCCAAGCCTGCTTTTAGCGTAAATAAACCCAGGGCAATCAGAAAGCAATATACATTATCAATTATTAACTGTAGTTGCATATATATTATTGCAAGATTTTTGTAACAATTATTTCTTACTAAATTATTTAATAAACATTTGTTTCAAAATCACGACAATATAATGTCTATTTTTTTAGAGAATTAATGAAAAAAAAAAAAACAATTTATTTTATCTGTGATTTTATTTTATTAAAGTTTAAAAAAAATTTTGCCTAGAGGGGTTAGACATCCCCCTACACCGCTTCATAATAAATAAAAAATACCAAAAATTAAATTAAAATGAAAAAATACATTCCATGAAACAAATTATAATATCAAAGCTAAACTCACGGTGTTGAGGATCAGTATTTGTCCTGTAGTTGCTATATCTAACATCAAAAGCCAAAATATGCTGAGCAATATTCATCGAAGTAAGCACAGTATTGACAAAGATTATAAACCAACCACATCAAGACAACAATGATTTATTTTTTTATATGTTTACTTAAATAAAATACTTTTTTGATTAACAATCAAAAAATACTGAATCGACTTCTTTTATATGCCAAACTAATAGCAGAGTTCTAAATGTGGGGATTGATACATTTAAAAAAAATTGTCTTACAATCCTCAAAATGTTCCTTTTAACCTTTGAGAAACATGTCTAACTAAAAATCTGCTTAAAAAAAATGTAATGCACTTGGTTAGTCTGATTTAGCATCCAGTACTGCTTAAGTTTTATTTGCTTATTGGAATTTTATTTTTATGCTGAGTTTGAACACAGCCTTTTCATCATTTTTATAATGTTAAATTGTTGTTTTTTTTGGCATTAAGAAACAGATAACTGCTAGTAAACCATTTTTGTCAATAAAAAAAACAAACATAAAAAGATAACATGTGTTCATACATATGTAAGTATTTCACATCAATTACAATAAGTATTTTTTAATACACCTTTTTTAACCTTAGCTCCATCTACATTTGCTGCTACTGGTATGTTGATAAACTATTACTTTTCAACATGTTTATACATTTAAAAGGTGAAGATCCTTGCACATTTTTAAATATAATCATAAGTCATACATCACATGTCAAAAGTCATGTCTAAACGCACTTTTTTTTGCATATTGCGTATTGAGTATAATACTCACATCATACTCAATACACAACTCGACAAACACATTTTTTTGAGTATAACACTCAGTACACAACTTATCATACCTATTTTTATTGAGTAGAATACTCAATATGCAACTCATCCTATGCATTATTTTCGAGTATTTTGCGTAAAAATACACAATTTTTTTTTAGTGTAAATTAGAACTTTGTTCTTCACTAATATGATGTTTTACTTCAATGCATTTCAAACAGAAAAACAAAATAAGAAAATAAAGGAAAAATTAATCATAGTTTTCAAAAACGTGATTGCAACTCATAAACAAAACAATAATCTAGAAAAGTATTTACAAACGAATAAAGCAAATATTTTTATTCAGTCAGTTCATTGAGTATGGCTAAGTTACTTTTAAAAAAATCATGATTTATCAATGTTTCATCTGTTATGCTGCATATGTTAAAAAAGCAATCAACATATGCGAAGGATGTGGGTATGTTGTAAAACAAAGCCAAAATGCATTGTACTGAGTTTTGTTGGTGAAATATAGTTTCATAGAATATTTATAGAGGTATCTCTTTCTTTGTCAGCTAAGCCCTCAATGCTGAGTTCTGTTTTGTTGAATTCTATCTCATCCAATTCTATGCTTTAGTAAAACTGATCAAAGGCTTCATCATCAGCCACAATTTTTTATGTGAATTATTTTTAGCATTTGTAGCTAGATCATTTTTTTCACTTTTTTTATTTAATTCAACTGCTAAGTTTACTAATGAGCTTAGGCCTAAATTAACTGTGGCTTTAGCTATTCGTCTTTGATACCAGAGGTAAAGTTTAGAAACATTTAAAACTGCAGTAGCTGCATAAACAGCAGAGTTAAGCTCATGATCAAACTGTTTTTTTACATTTTCTATCAACAGTTCACAAATTTTTTTCTTTTTTTGTGTGTCTTTTTTAGCTATTTCCTCATATTGCATTTCTAGCAAATGTAAACTTGGTACCAAACCACCGATATGTATGTGATTTCTCTGATTCAAAAGTGTTAATCTATATGTTGGGAGCATCATTGATAAATAGAATTCAATCCCTGCTCAAGTAACTGGACATTTTACTTTTTCAAAACAATTTTTTTGATATGCTTTATAAAAACAAATCAACATCAAAAAGCTTGATGACCAATTAGTTAAATTTTCATTTCTTAATCTTTGTTTTTTTTGTTATTGTTGAAATATTAAAGCAATTTTAATTGCCTGATGAGTCTGATTAACAAATGAACAAAGCAATGACAAAAACAATCTTTAATCGTTTACATGACTTCATAGTAATACATATAGAAACATTAAATTTGTGGTTTGCGCATGCAAATCGAGAGACTTTTTGGCTGCCGAGTTCAAACTTTAATTGATTTATAATACTATGATCCCCAAATTCATATTATTCAGCATCATTGATGGGGCATGGTGGGATCTAAGATCCGGAGCCAAATACCCCAGTGCCCGTGCCAAATGCTTGGGATCCGGATCTATTTGTTCGGATGTTCGGTGCCCGGTTTTTTTTGGCGTAAAAATGCTTCTTGTGATGTTGATATTGGATATCATTGTAGCCTACAGCAAAACCTGTAACGTCATTGTAACAATTAAAGGAGGCTGCACAAGTGTTATGCAATAGCATCACAAATAAAATAGAATTGCCATTATTACATCCTACAAAAACAGTTTAAAGTTCATCCTAAAAAGATATCAGAAATTTTGTACAAGTTTGTACAAATACTATTGCTAATATACTAACAGATCTTATTGCAATTGATGGACTTTCATATAACACTGTTGCTTAAAGTAAGAGGTTATGAGAATTTGCTTTAGCTAATGAACAAAAAATACCTTCTAGTTCAATTTATCAAAAATATTTTACTGGATCAAGTTAAAGGCTCATATTAAGGCTCAATTAACAGTTGAATTAAAAGACATAAAAATTAACAATTTCAAAATAACTTATTTCACAAAGTTAACCTTGGTTATATATATTTTAAAGACAAAAATTTCTTGCGAAAAATAGCTTTTTTATTTGTTTTTAAGTTAAAATTGGATCTGGGTCCAAATATTTAAAATCCAGGATACGGATACTAATTATTTTGTCAGATCCATTAAGCCCTAATTATCAACTCTGGTAGCATCAACCTCAGTGTCAATCTCATTAGATAGCTTGCTTAACTTAATATCATTTTGAATTGGATTTATTTCCTTAGTAAGCAATTTGTCATTCTCATCGCTATCATCATTTTCCCAAAAAATCTTGCTCAATCCAATTACTAATTTTTAAGTCAGAATTTAGCATTTGAGGAAAAGCTCTACGAAAAGCTTTACCACCATCGCTCACATAACCATCAACTTTAGATTTATCGAAATTATATTGATTTAATATTTGTTCTGAAATTAATATAATATTTTCAGCATTATGTTGGCCATTCATTCATTGAAGACCAAGAACTATTACTTTTTTACTGAAATTGGCAAAAGTAACCTGGCAACATAAGGCAAAAAAATCAGCCATTTGACGGCTATCCCAAATGTCAGCTATTAATGTAACAGTTTTGGCTTTTCTAAGATGGTTGTGATCTTTTCCACTACCTTAGGAATAATATTATAGACAATAGACTTCTCACATGGTAAATTAATTTTATGATGCTCTAAATATCTTTTTAGATGCAAAGTTATCCAGCGCTTGGGTTGCCATATTGGATGATACTACATATTTAGTTAGATACATGATATCATCATTTAAGCACGAATCATCTTCATTGTCAAGACTTATATCACGATAAGTCTTTTTCCAAGCCATAAAATTTTTTATTGTTGTTGTGTTAAACTAAAATGCTTAAAAAAACTATCACTTTTACCAAGTGGCTCATGTATTACTTTATAGCAATAAATGCAGGAAAACTGTAATTTTTCTTCTTTTAGGTTTAAAATCGATTTCTGTTCGGCAATGAAAAAAGTTCAAAACTGAATTGTAAGTTTTTTCAGTGTCACCAAATTTAAAAATTTTACGCAGAAACTTGTTGTTTTTTAATTTGTGTCGAATTTCATCAATCTCTTGAGCATATAGTTTAAAACTTAAATTTGTTAATGAAGGATTGCTGCACAAGGGTTGGTCTTGATTTCTTGAAATCGACAAATCACTTAAGGCACTATCACATCTATTAGAGATTATTTATTTATTTACAGGCAGATTTTCTTTATCTTCTTCATTATATATATATATATTTTTTTTCTAAAACTATTTACAGTCGAGTCTAAAACTTTTTTCTTTTTGGCGTATCTTTCAGACATATCAAAGAAAAAAATCTAAAATAAAACTTTATATTAAACATTCAAACAGTATCATTAAGAAAAATTAACTTAAACTATATTGTTAATATAAATTGAAGCTAAAATTCAAATTTATTTTAACTAACTACCAAAAGTCATTATTTCAAACACGAAGCTTGCTAACAGCTTGAAAAACATTATTTAAAATAAATTACTTTAAAGGCAAAATTTTAATTTACACTAAAAAAAGTTATGTATATTGAGTTGTGTATTGAGTAAGGTGTGAGTTTATACTCAATACGCAAAAAAAAGTATGTTCTGACATATGATCAAAAGTAATAAAAGTATGGTAGCAGTAGGTATTCCTAATTTTTCAAAACATTTGAAACAGCTGATCCTAAAAACTATTGTTCATTAATTTTTTTTCCAAATATAGCCAGGTCTGAGTCTTTAGTAAACAAACTCCTAGTCTTATCTTGAATCTAAAAGCTTATTATCTGATAATCGAAAAATATAAGATCTTGTGAAAAACAACATCTTTTTTTTTCTGTACACTTTGGAATAAAACAAGATTTTCATCATGAGACTCTGTTTTATAATATTGCTTATTTAAAATATTTTACTTCTATTTTGGCTGATAAACTAAAATATATATAAATTCAAATAAAATTTCATAAGAAACTATATATTAAAATAAGATTTTTTATATAATAAATAGTAAATTTTTATAGCTACTATAATGAAACTAAAAAGGTTTCAATAGAAAATTAATAATTTATATGCTATAGAAATCTTGTTATTTACATGTTTCACAATTGTATAAAAAATTAGAAAACTTTTTAATCCTAGTTATCACAGGATATGGTAGTTTTTGTTGTTACATGGAGTCCAATGATACCTCAAAATCTGCTGTATCCAAGGCATCACAGGATACAGTAGTTTTTGTTATTACATGGAGTCCAATGATACCTAGAGTGCATTAGCACTTAAGAAAAAGTAAAAATACTAATATTTAACTACAAATTCATTTAAAAAATCAATAAAACTAATCTTTATTCTATTGATAAAAAATGACAAAGTTTAAATTATCTTTAAGTTTGTTTTTTATAGTGACCTGAAATTATATAAAATAAAAAGCTTTTAAAAGTGCTGCATACTAATAACAATGCCTGTATTGGCCGAAAGGGAGAAGACCACATAAGAAAACTGAGAAAAATATTTCATCTGTAAAAAATTTACTTTCATTTTGAAATAATAATTATGTTAAAAACTTTTCTTACTTAAACTTATTTTAAACTTATTTTGATGCATGCTATTTCTCATCAATTATATTTATTTGTACTATTTATTTAGTTTATTACATAATTTATTTTTAGAACTAGGTTTTGTTAGCAAAATATTCTCTTTATAAGAACTGTTTTAGATAAAATATAATTATTGTAGAAAAAATCAAGTTAAAAAACTAATTATTTACAATTCACATGGTTTTAGAGACTTATTCATATGTTGCAACTTATACAATATGAAGAATAATTAATTATTTTATGAATAGAACTCATTTAATAATTAAAATGATACACTTGTTACATATTACTTTTTGAATTCAAACTAACCAGCTATCTGCATGACTAAAAACTATAAAACTGCTTATGATTCATACCTTAAACTTCAATGATTAAAATATTAGTGAATGATCATTGATTCATAAGTAATTACAGTGTTATTGAGATCATCACATTAATCATTTTTAACAAGATATAGAAAAACATTTGCCAACAACAACTTAATATATTTTGTTTTTAAGTGAACTGTGTAACTATATACACATAAATGTGTATGTATATCTATATACATACATATATATATATATATATATATATATATATATATATATATATATATATATATATATATATATATATATATATATATGTATACACATACATATATATATACACATTTATATTTATATACATTCACATTTATATCTATAAATATATTATTATATTTTTTTATACATAGATATATGTGTGTGTTTGTGAAAATACATATATATATATATATATATATATATATATATATATATATATGTATATATATATATATATATATATGTATATATATATATATATATTATATATACACACACACACATAAAAATATATTTATGTATGCATATATACATATATATATATATATATATATATATATATATATATATATATATATATATATATATATATATATATATATATATATATATATATACATAGAATAAATAATATAAATAATTCTATGCAGAAAAGTATTCAAAAAATATGGAGCTCGTTACTGCAACTTTTTTCACTATGTTTCTCGGTATGTCTAATGAAGCACTTATTGCAAATAACATTACAAATCTAATGAAAATGAGCAACTGTTCTAATATTCTTGAACTAAGTAACAATCAATGGAAAAGTAAATGCATTGAAGAAACAAAGCTCTGTAAACTAGAAAGTGAACAATTATTAGTTGATGGCATCAATGAAATAACAATTAAGTTTTCTGCAACTATATTTGATGGTGTTCATTATTTATTATTATTTAGCAAAAAAAAAAACATTAATGAAGATATTCAAGGTTACATTAACAAATTTGAAATAAGCACTAATAACCAATATAGCACAAAAACATTTGAAACAAAAATTGAAACGAAAGACTATACTAACTTTTCAGTTGAGTTTCACTATGTAAACTTTTGTGGAACAATCAATTATATATCTATGGATTATTATACTTGTGAAAATTCAAGACATCATTCTGTAAAATACAACAAACATAATGCACCTAACTCTCAAGAAGAAATCCTGAAAATTAATGGTACATGTTCTCAAAATTCAATTGTTCTTAATGAAAATTTATATGCAGAATGTTATTCAAATGGCACTGTACAAGAGTTTGGAAAATGTGTTTGTAGAGAGGGCTATACTTTTAAAAAAGACAAATGTGAAAAGTGTCCATTTGGGTATTATAAAAACGTTATAGGAGACCAAAAATGTAAAAAATGTGGAGAAAAATCATTTAGTGATGTTGATCGTAAAGAGTGTCACTGTGGAAATAGTGCATTTAGAGAAATAATACATGCAAAAAACTCTAGTAGTACATGTCATGAACCAAAATTTATTATTGAATTTTTAAAAATTCATGAAAATAAGGTATTGATGACTTGGAAAGAAGAAGGCCTTTTTAATGTAAAAGTTAATGTATCTTTTCTAGTAAGATGTCTTAACTGCATAGAAAAAGAGGGAAACTTTCCAATAAATACAATAGAATTTTATTCTGTATTAGAAAATTTATTTGATAAAAAGTATTATTATTTGTCACTTACAGTTTTCTACAAACAAGAAAATGATATTCTATTTGAAAAAATTGTTTACTGTGGATTTGAAACAACAGTACAAAAGACTAATGATACAATATATGGTAAAAAAACAGATGTCATAATAATTAGCATAACAATACCAGTTATTATTATTAGCTTTTTAATAATATTATATTTGTATGTCAAACAAAAGCGCAGAACAATGATCTTTCTCAGAAGAATTAATTCATTAAAAAGACTGCGCCGGCCACCACCCCCTCCAGAACGTGCTGATTCAACAGCTTCAGAAATAAATCCATATGCCTATTCAGAAAAAATTCCTGAAATGAAATCAGATGATGAAAGTTTTGACATTACCAAAAGAAAAGAAAACCGCTATAGTACGTTAACTGATTCCCAACCAAAAAGAAAGAATCCAACACCAACCATAAATAATGCAAACCAATCTTCTAACAACAAACAAAATATTGAGCAGATTGATAATGCATACAAAAATTGTGGTAGTATTATGTCTAATGAAGATAATGATTTATACATAAATATGAATGCAAACTTTTCAAAAGAAGACAATTTTCATACACAACATATTTATGACAACCCTGAACCGAGAAAACCACGTTCTAAAACTTTTAACGAGGGAAAGATTCAACAAGGTTTTAAATCTAAATCTGTGATTTATCCAGAAGACTCCTTTGCTATAAGACTAAGTATTCATGATATTAACAAAGCAAAGTTGAATAATAAGTATAAACGTATTGGATCGCAGATAAACAAAGGATATGATATTCCAAGAGCACATCACAGTGCTGATGATATTAGTAAGTTATATGATATGTTGACGTAACAAGTTTTTACGTGAACTAAGTAAAAGAACTGTGTATTAAGTAATAAAATACAGAGAATAATATTTTCGTACCTGGTTTTTATAAATTTAAGCATCATAAAATAAAAAAAGTTGCATTTTATATTTAAACTAAATATATATTCAATGTAATACTAAACTTTTAAGGTTAACATCCAAATTTCACGTAACACACAAACATCATTTTGCAATTGAATAAACGCATTGTTTTTCGAATCTGTGTTTAAAGTGCCATTCGAAGATGCGTTTTCTAATTCCAACAGCACGCGTGAAAACATTTTCGAACTTTAAAATATCAAAAAGTTAACCCATTTGATTTCATAAAACTAAGGCTTTCTTTTTTTTTTTTAGCTACCTTAATAAAAATACCAAGGAGCGGCGAGAAGGAGGGGGCAAACTGATTCTTCTGCCCTTGACAAATTGTTTCTTTTGCCCAATTAATGTCCAAGGGGCATCAAATAAAAAGAAAGTACATTTAAAAAAATGATAATATAGGTAAATTTAGAAAAATAGAGGCGGCAATCAGGGTTGCTGTCCCAGGCGTGGTAAAGGCGCCCCTGGAAATAGCATAACAGCAATAATTACACTCTTCCTTAATAAACTTTTAATTTCCCATTTATATAGTGCCCCCGAAAGGAGGGGGTGAAAGAAACAGTTTGTCCAGGGCGGCAGATATCCAAGTGGCGTCGAATGAAAAGAAGGAACCCCCACAAAAAAAAAAAAAAAGAAAAGATCCTTTCATATATAATATAGGCAGATTTTGATATATAATGGCGCCAATCAAGGTTGCTGTCTGATGATATGCCTATGTTGGAAAAGTGTGTCAAGAGACCCGCCCTCGCTAGCGCCCGATGGTTTTTTTATAACAAAAATTTTTTTTAAATCGCCTAACGCTAATACGCCCTCGAGAATTTTAATTTGTTTAATGAAGCGTGACCAAAAGTATATAAAGAATGATAAGTCAAATAGATTCATAATAAATAGAAACAAAAAACAAGCGATTACAACAATTTCAAACAAGCTCAACGGTAGCAGTAGTTCAACCTTATAAACCAGATCCTCCGATAGATAATGGTGGTACGCACGACTCGCATGGCAATCGTGTTCGATATTTTGAAGTTAATAAAGAAAAAATATAAGCGATATTAGCGATTTCGAGCGTGTTTATTATTATTCTAGTAGGAGATTATTTATTTGGAGCGTTATTGGCAGTTTTCATATTATTTGGAACGATGGTTGGATTGTATATTTGTAATAAAATAATAAAAAACGCATTGTAAATTTATTTTTATATATTATAATAAATTATTAGGGTTTAATATTTCTACTTCCGTAAGAAATTCCTCCAGAAATAAATTATTAGGGTTTAATATTTCTAATTCCGTAAGAAATTCCTCCAGAAATAGCACCACCCAACAGCTTTTCCGATCGTAGGCAAAAGAGGTATAAGACGACTTCCCACTGTAGCTAATAAGGGTCCTATAAATTTTCCACGCATGCGTCTTCGTCTTCGTCCGGCGCCTTTTAGAGGGGGTAAATAAACTCTTCCTTTCCCTCTTCTTTTTCCAGCTCCTTGTAATGGAGGTAAATAGACTCTTCCGCTGCCTCTTTTTTTACCTTTACCTTGCAAAATTGTTTTCAAGGGAAGTAAATATTCTCCTCTTCCTCTTCCTCTTTTTTTTCGCATTTTATGAAGAAGGATAAAAAATAGAAATAAGTATAAATTTTTTTTTATAAAGATCTATTTAAATAGTTTATAAAGATTTCTAGATGAGTTTTTTTCATGTATATCAAGTTTAATTCGGCTAATTTATTACGTGTAAAGTCAAAAGCGCATTTTTGCCGAGAGGGTATTTGTTTTTGTATGTATCTAGCAGCTGCAAGGGTAGCCATATCTTTTACAACTTCTCCTTCGAATCCAAAACATCGTCTTTTTTTTCCACGAAAACGTTTTGATCTTTTATAACGTCTTTTATGTGTCATTTATGAGTTTTTTTATACATTTTTTTAACGCGGTAAAATAGCGGATATTAAAGATGGGGCTAAAACTGCAGCTAACAAGGGTAGAAATTTACCTCGCATACGTCTTTTTAAGTGTCTTCTTAAGCGTTTTCTACCAGCGCCTTTTAAAGGAGGTAAATAAACTCTTCCTCTTCCTCTTTTTCTATGCATTCCGACGTTTTTGAGAATAGATAAAGGTTTTTATATGGTAAAAAAAAGTTGTAGTTTTTTAACATGTACAAATTTAGTTTTTTTGCAAATGTTTTTACGACAAACTAACCAGGTGGATTTAAAATTGTTCTTAGAAAACTTATGGCGCCTCTTCCTCGAATTCTTTTTCGTTTTCTTAAATAGTTTCTTCCGCTTTCTCTTTTTTTACATGAACTCTTTTTTATTTTACAAGCGGTGCAATAAAATTTTTTACGCATTGCGTTGTTTTTGAAGATAATTGAGTGCGTAGCCTCCAACGTTTGATTTTAGTAGTCGTTTGGTAAAATTTTTAACTTTTGTAAAAAAATTTCCTTTACCTCTATGATGTCGTGCGCTACCTCTGTGATGACGACGACGGTGTCCGCTTCTTCTTGTACGCCTGCGAGCTATTAACACAAGAATAACAAAATAACAAGATTTTGATTTTCAAGATTTTTTTAGAAATAAATACTCGTTTGGCGTTTTACAGAATTCTGAAAGAACAGAAATTATTTCAAGAAAAACTTTCGACTATCATACCTATACGTTATTTTAACACGTATTCCATTATTTATAATGTGCCGGTTAATCCAAACAATGCTGCATATTTGCTCCTATATATCGCGATAGTTTAGATTTTTATTTTCATCAACAAAGTTTTTTGTTTCTAAAATTTGAAATATTTAAAGCACATCATCATCACGAATTATTAACCAATTCTCAATATGAACAATTTTACGATTTATTAAAAAAATATTTATATTGGGCTATAAATCAATATAATTTTATCATGAATCAAAAATTTATACATGTAAATGATATTATTTTATATTTATAGCTAGAATATAATAAAAATGAAAAGTGGTTACGCAAAAAAAACAACAAAAAAAAAAGACTACGAAACAAAATAAGAGGTATATTTATTTTTTATCATTTTTTTAAATAAAAATATTCTTTTTTTATGTTTGCTTTTTTTCTTTTTTTTTACAGAACTTTTTCTTTACAATGAACGAAGCAAGCTTGAGAAATTCGCGTTTACAAAATAACCGATATTTTTGTATAAAGAAATGTGGATCTTGTCAAGGTTGCCAGCTGCAAAAAAAAATAACTTTTGTATTATTTTTATATACAAATATATTTTTTATTACATTTTTGTCTTTTTTTAATCTCTTTTATTATTTCATTTTATTAGCAACATTTTATATAACTTTATGCTATATTTTTCATCTTTTTTTAGATAAAAATGAATAATTTAAATAATAATGATGAATGGGAGAATGAACTCATATCACAACCTTTTGAAATTCAAATTAAAGACACGAAATTAAAAAGACCTACGAGGGGTTTAGATTTTGAAAAATGTTTAAAACACGAATTAAAGTTTGTAAACAAAAAAATAGAACATCCAGAAAAAGAAGAAGAAGAATGGATATGTGACGCCCCTCCATTTTTTTATTAATAAAAGTTTTGTAATTTTTTTTAGTAAACTAATACAATGTGTGGAAATTGTGATTGTCTCGTTGAAAACACCATCGTATTATCGTGCGAAAAGTACAATTTATCTTGGAAAATGCTGAAAAATATAACAAAACATTCCTGGAAGAAGTCGACATTTATCCACACTATATCGGCATCGGTAAACGATTTTACCCAGGCATGACCTTTGAAAATTTTGTGATAAAGAACTACTCTACCCTACCCGTCAAGTTCGCTACGTAGACATAACACCAAACCTGAACTTGTCCAGCCAACTTTACTTTGAAACCTGGTGAAGCTATTATACTCTCTTCGCACGTTTGTTTCTCAGTTTGTCAAGTTACCGATAATTTTTTCAAAGTTTGATTCACTATTTTGAAAAAAGGTACTTATTGAAATATTTAAAATTTTTAATTTACAAGATTGCTATCTAAAATTTATCAATAATCTAAAGTACTTAACAGCTTAAAACATGATAGCTTCACATTAAACTCTTTAAAAAAGTTTTCAACTGATTTTAGTAACGCAATTTAAAAAAAATCTAAGTTTGTCAAGACGGTACTTTTCTTAGAAACCTGGCAAAGCCATTATACTTTCTACGCACATTTGTTCTTCCGTTTGTCAAGTTACCGATAATTATTTCAAGGTTTGTTTCACTATTTCGAATAAAAGTTCTAATTAAATTTTATTTTTATTTCCATTAGATGATTTAAAAATGAAAACAGTCATGACACGCTTACAAATATTTCTTTTTGCATATCTTCTACGATTTAAATTGTGAACGACAAAAAGATTGTAAAATGTGATTTAGTCTCGTCATTGATAATTAGTTGACAAGGATATAATTTTTTAATAATCTTAAACTTGTACCGTTAACTTTAGGAAATAATTACCTGATAAGAAACATAGGGTAGATTAGGGTTATATGAGAACCAAGGTAATATGAGCATACCAAAAGATTTCTAAGATGTGAGTTCAAGTTGCTTTGTATTTTTTGAATTGACTTTATGTGGTGATAATAGAAAGCAGTATAATTAGCATAAATTTATACGCAGTAATTAGCGGCTCTCGTCTAATTAAAACGCTACTCAATTTTTTGCGTTGTTAAAATATTATTATTACCCATGAAAGATTCTGTGGCGCAAAATTTTGATCTTAAAATATTGATACTTATTTTTTCAAAAAAAAAACGAACTTTTTTTGTTTTTGTTTCTGCGTAACACATAGTTGTATTAAAAGTGGCATAAAACTTAATCTTTTAAAAATAACTTTTATTAATAAAGAACTGTTATATTCTACAAATTAGTTGTGATAGTCAGGTTTGTATTTACCTAATTTAATGTTGTTGTTTTTTAAGCTAATTTAACCCTATTCATACTGGGTGGTAATGGTCAACTTTATTCTGAGTCGCGCTCTTGGAGCGCGAAGCCTTTATCTTGAGAATGTCAAAGCAATTGAACTTAAAATTTTGTAAAATTTTAAAGTAACCTAAATTAAATCATGTTTAGCTATTTATGTTAAGCATTAATGATTTATTCATGGCTAGAAAGTCACAGATAGAACACCGCCTTTAAAAGTTTTGAACAATTTGACAAAAAATTAGTAGGTAACCTCTAGAAAGCTAAAATTGTCAAAAATGAAACTTGTGCTTATATTATATGCAAGTATTGTTCTCATAAGCTATTGAATAAATCTTTCTTTGGTAGGTCAGGAATCGCATAGGATTTTTATTTGGTCTCTCACTCTCAACATCCTCATTGTCTTTGATATTGCTGTTAATGTTAGATTCATCTTCAAAATCTAGTTTAGAGGCAAAATTTTAAAACTAAAAGGCTTTTTCACATAAATGCAAAATTTATTTAAATTTTGTATACTTGATTATCCATCCAATTCAACCAAATCATTGCTTTTATCATCAGAGTTCTCAACAAAATTGAGAGTATTTGCTGTAGGATCTTCTGCGGAAATACACATTCGTTTGCTCAAATTTTCTTATTATACTTTTTTTTAGTGTTCAGTTTTTTTATTATTTTTGAATATAACAATGGGAACAAACATTAAATTAAAAAAATGTATTCTAGAAGTTTTAAAATTAATTATAATCAATAAAATTGCTGCAAAGTAGTTTCACAAGTTCATTTTGGAGGATGTTGTCGACAAGACCACGATAAGAACACTGTGAGACCCCTTGAGTCATGCGTTCATGTTGGAAATGGTGTAGTATAGTAAAATATTAAAATTTAAAAAGTTTAAGCAAAGTTTAAGTGCTTAAATATCTAAATGGCTCATGACTAATGATCCCTAAAAATTGTTTATTCGCAAAAATTTTAGATCCAGCATAATTATTTAAAAAAAAAATTCCAATTCTCGCTTAAGGTGCTCAAAATACTCTTATCTACACTATGTTATCTACACTATGTTATCTACACAATGTTATCTACACAATGTTTAAACAACTTTTAAAGTACTGTAAAAGTTGTTTAAACAGTCAGAAACATTGTCTCTGACCTTAGCTTATGCCTTATTTCTCATTGCTATTTTTTGGATAGCTTAGATAATGCTATGGTTTTACATCAACTTGTGTTTCTGTACTTTTTTATCAGACCCAACCTATTCTTTCTTCATCTTCTTTGTGATTGCTTCGTGGAAGTGAGTTCTTTAACTGAAGTATTTTAACTCTCTTCTAAAAAATTCAAAGATTAAAGAGTTTTGCTTTTCTTTTAACCCTTTATGGGCCAGTGATGCCATAAGGCTTCATTGACTTTAGGAGTTCTTCTATTGCTTACTAAAGCCTATAAGAAGGAGAATGCTTTTGTTTGTTATTCAACACCGAAGTGTACACACGCTAAAACTTTTCATAATGGTAGAACATACTTTGTAAGAAGTAAACACAAGGTTTATTATTGTAGTAGAGGAAAGATGTAAAAACTCAAATATCTCATTTTTTGTTTTTTCATTTTGTATTTAGATAACACATTTATAAAATACTTTACTAAATGATATTAACAATATAAATAATAAAGATTTATTTGAGGGTATTTTAGTTAAAAAGTGATCATTATTTGGTGTATTATAAATTTTCAAAAGTAAATGATGCCACATGGCGTCATTGCCAAAAGGAGTTGTATTTATGATATATATAATAGAAATTATTAGTTTCATTTAAAGTTATGTTTTTTTGTTTAAATTGAGCATTTAATAAATGTTAATATTTTTTTTAAGTTATTGCAATACATATATATTACTATATTATATAAATATATTTAGGTTTAAAAAAACTATTATATAGACACTATAACATATATATGGCACAGAGAAAAAAATATTCAGTTGCTGATGTGATAGATTTTGTAACTAATGGAGATGTGTCCGATTTATCAGATTTATCAGATGATGATGAGTTTTTAGCCAATGAGAATGTTAACACTGATAATTGTGCTGCTGCTGATGTTGATGATAATCATGACGATGACGATGATGGTGATGATGATGATATACCACTAGCTGCTTTAAAAAAAAAACATGAGTACCAATGGGTAAAAAAAGACCTAAACTCAGATTATATCGATACCAGTTTATGTGAACATCAGTTTAAGGACATACCAGATAAAATAAGCTCACCTTTTCAATATTTCAAATATTTCTTTACCGATGAGTTATTGTAGTTAATTGTTGAAAACACAAACTTGTACAGCACACAAAAATCAGGGAAGTGTATCAACACCACTCTTGATGAAATTTCTATGTTAATTGGGATGCAAATGTCAATGGGGCTAGTTAAACTACCTGCCTACAGTAGCTATTGGTCCACTTCTCTTCGATATCCTCTAATTGCTGACAATATGCCGAGAAACAGATATAAACTATTGCAGCAAAATCTACACTTTGTAGACAACACAACTTTTTCAGAAGATAGTGGAAAGTTATTTAAAATTGCACCTGTCATTGAGTTGATCCAAAAACAATGCATTAGTTTAGAACCTGAACGTTTCCATGCTATTGATGAACAAATAATACCTTCAAAAACTAAATACTCAAAGATACGACAATATAATCCTAAAAAACCATGTAAATGGGGTTTTAAAAACATGGTCAGAGCTGGGCGGTCTGGAATGATGTATGATTTTTACCTTTATGCTGGAAAGGAAAGTACAATACCAGCAGAGTATAGTCATTTATCTGTAAGTGCTCAATCAGTGGCGTATTTGTGCATGGAGTTACCTAAACATGAAGACAAAGTTGTTTTCTTTGATAATTGGTTTTCCACCCTTGATTTGATCCAATACCTTAAAGGTATTGGAATAAAAGCTGCAGGCACAATCAGACCAAATCGTTTGCATGGGTGCCCAGTAATACCATCAAAAGAACTCAAGAAAAAAGATAGAGGTTCACTTGATTATTGTATTGATAAAAATTCTGCACTAATTGTTGTAAAATGGTTAGACAACAGTATTGTTCATTTAGTATCCAACTGTTTTGGCATAGCACCTTTGAGTACCATATACCGCTGGCGCAGCAAAACAAAAGAAAAAAAAAACGTTGCTTGCCCATATATAGTGCCAGCATACAATAAATGCATGGGAGGTGTAGATCTAGCAGATATGCTAATTGCCTTGTACCGCACAGAAGTAAAAACACGACGATGGTACATCAAAGTGTTCTGGCATTTTGTAGATGTGGCCAAAGTGAATGCCTGTATCTTATATAAATGGCATTATCAGCAATTAGGTCTTCCAATCAACAAACACCAAGCATTAGCAGAATTTACAGTAGATATTTCAAATGCTCTTATCCAAGCGAATAAATCAAAAGCAATCCAGGGTAGGGGAAGACCAGCTAAACTTAGCGGTATCAAGCAAGTTCAACAAAGGAATAGAAAGAAACCAGTCATACCAATCCCTAATAATGATATTAGGTATGATCATATAGGACACTGGCCAAAACCACAAAAAGATAAAAAAAGATGCAGGCTGTGTCAGAGTTATAGCAGAATGATGTGTGCAAAATGTAATGTTTTCCTTTGCTTGTTAGCCAATCGCAACTGCTATGTAGACTTTCATAGTTGAGTAAAACTGTATTTAGTGCTTACATATATTAGAATAAACATGCTTTTTGAACAAAAAGTTTTTTGCCTTTGCTGTTTATATATATTTCAATAAAAATGTTTTATAACTTTGTTTTCAGATATTATCTTTATTGACCAATGATGCCATATGGCATCAAACCCAAATTTGACCAAAATTACAAAATTTTGAATTTTTTTTTTCAACAACTTATTTTGTGAACTTAAATTGTTAGTATAACAAAAAATAATGTTTTTTACATTAATTTGTCATAATTTGGCCTGTAAAGGGTTAAGTTAATTGATATTTACTTTCAATTTACTTATTTGTCAAAACTAAGGGATTGCGGTAGTGAGAAAAGTTGGTATTATATTCTGGTCGGTATTAATAACCAGTCACTACCGAAGTTATGATATTGAAATTGAAAGTAAGTTTTTTAAATATCAACACTTTCTAAAGTTCGGTATTGAACGGTATCTTTTAAAAGTGTTTGATAGTGTAAACTTAAATTAACACCACTATCAAAAGAACTAAACACCTCTCTTGGTTAGCTCGCCTTCAAGACATATGATACTATCTTATATGATTGTTCATATTTTTTACAACACTCCACCCTTTTGAAATTTTCAACAAAAATTAACATTTTTTTATTTGGTTTTTATTTCCCCAGAGACAAAATATACATCAAGGCTTGATCAGATCTACATTAGTTTTTTTTTTTTGTATATATATTTTATTAATAAAAATAAATATAGTTCAAACTCAAGTCTCCAACACTTGTGAGAAATACAAACAATAAATTTAAAAAAATTCATACAACATTATAAAAACTCGTTTGACTATTTTTAAAGAATTTTGATTTGGCTCGTTTGATTATATTTTGAAGAATTATAGCCAATACTTAAAACAAGCAATTAAGAGAACTTGCTATTTACAGTATTTAAACTCATTAACTTTATAAATGCTCCATTTAATTGGTAAAATATCAGTGCCATACATCAATAAACGTTTTTGATGAGACAAAAAAAAATGATTTGTTGAGCCCCAATTTAATAAAGAATCAGAAGAAGTATTTTTAAATGGTATTTTTATTTAAACCAGAAAATTTTAATGAAAGTGCAAAACAAAGTCTTCATCAATGTTCTACTCGTCTTCTTCAACTGACCACTTCTTAATAATAGCTTTTGAAATGTTTTGTTTAATGTAAACAAGTTTTTCAATTGTTTCTGATTTTAACAATGTTCTTTTGCACGTAACGATATTTCCTGCTAGTAAAAACACTCTCCATATGACGTTGATGATGCTGGAATACACAAAACTTTTTTGGCTACTCCTGCCAAAAGAGGTAGTTGAGGAGAGTGAATCTTCCTCCAATTTAAAATTTCCACCAAAATTTTTTGGTGGAAAGCCTAGTCATTTGTACGCTTCCATTTCAGTTTCAAATGGTGATGTTTTAGACGTGCAAAAGTGAGGTAACTCCTGGCTGCTGTGGCTCATCATCTCTTGAAGAAATGCGTCAGCTGGGAAAAGGTCTTGTTGCTCTTGAGGTGTGCTTGCTGCTGGCAAAAGTTGCATCTCTTCGGCTTGCTCATCTCCTAAAGCACATCTTTTCAACTGTGAAATAACAAGACTCTTTCTTACAAATCTTGGTAGTAAGTGACCTTTAAATTTGGGGTCAAGGAAATAAGCTAATTCATTAATGCTCAAATCTAAGGCACAATCTGGAAACCTTTTGATGAAATTTGATAGTAGTTTGGGCACTAAATTAGTTGCAATGGTATTGCTTGGTAAAATTAATAGTTTAATTTTTTCTTGAATATCAAACAAGCCAGGAATTAGATGAGCTGTAGGATACTTTTCTGAAGAAACAACATCTGTGAAGTCACTGAACACTTGTAAAATTGAAATAATTTTTTGAATCACTTCAAAATGCTCTTGCGTAGGGATAAGCGATCTTAAAAGGTCATCAGTTTTTAAGTTGCTGTTTGTAATAGCTTCCAATGCTGGTTTGAGATGTAAAATAGAGATCATGCACATAAACCCACTATTCCATCTTGGCTTGCATGGTGTGATGATTTTTTAAAGTTGATATTTTCTTCCTTGCAGACATCGAAGATTCTTCACTGACTAGCAATTGACTTGTTTATTCTTGAAGCAAGCTTTTAGCAAGCTTGAAATGTCTCATTAACTTCCTCTACAGAACTGACACCTTGCGTTATTACCAAGTGGAGAATATGTACAGTACAAGTAGTATTTTCATTGTCAATCATTGATGATTTCTTCATTCTTGACAACATGTTAGCAGCACTTTCAGAGACACACGTCATTTTCCAGTCTGACTTAAAAAGTAATTCACTGATGATTGTATCTGTTTTGTGAGCAATGTTATCTCCAGTGTATCGCTCGGGGAATGCAACACATCCAAGCAAAAAGTACTTAAGCTTATAATTGGAATTTATGTAGTGCAAAGTTAAAGCATCATTGCTTCTACTTGACCACAGATCCGTTGTGAAACCAACAGCATCAACATTTGCTAAATCCTTTATCATGGTAATCAAAATTGCCTCTCTGATATTTTGGTATAAGATGGGTATCTTGCTCCTTGAATATGTGGAAGGTGCTTTAAGATTAATTTCAGACATTGTGAAACCCATAAGATCTTTGAACCCGTCAGAAGCAACATGTGTAAACGATAAATTTAACACGCACAAAGATTTCATGATTTTTAAGTCTGCTATGAGCTGTCGCTTATCATTTGAGGAAAATTTTGTTATACTTTGCGATAAGAAGAAATGTCCATTTTCATTTTTTTATCTCCTTTAACAATCTGGGCTTGACTTACATTTTAATCCGCAGGTTCACCAATTGTCTCCACTGCCAATGCTTCAGTTGTAGTTTCAGATGATCGCTTTTTTCTGTCATTTTTAATACTGTTAAAAATGTCTTTGTGGCAGCCTCGAAGTTGAAACTTTATTCCTGTGGTGCTGCCTAGCTTGGTGTTTATTTTTGATGGACACTGCATTGGACAACATCTTTGCCGTAAAAATCTTTTTGAAAGAATTCCCAAGGACTTGCTCTTGGCATTATCAACTCTTAAGATGTCACTTTCTGCAAAACAATAAAACAATATTGTTCTCACAACATTGTTTTATTGTTTTGAAGAAAGTGATTTAATTTTTTTAGACAGACCTGTAAATTTTATTTTTAAAAGAAAAATTTTCTGCGAAAAAAAATTAAACCATAAAAGTATTTGAAAAATAATTATTTTATAAAATTTACTTAATACAGTAGAATCTCTAATTCGAATTTTATGGGGAAAAATAAAAGTTCGAATTAGGGAGATTTGTGAATTATAGAAAGTTGATTTTTCTTAAACGCATTTCACAGTGACTTTGCATTTAATCGAATTATGGAGGTTTTCGAATTAAGGAGATTCGAATTAGAGAGATTGTACTGTATAATTTAATTTTAATAAAAAATTTAATGGAGAATTATTTTAAATTAAATTCACATAATTTAACTTTAATAAAATGTCAAATGTTTAGGTAAAATTGTTATGCTCTCAAGTTTTTTTATTTAGAAAAAATATTTTTAATTAAATTT
This sequence comes from Hydra vulgaris, assembly GCF_038396675.1. NCBI lineage: Eukaryota > Metazoa > Cnidaria > Hydrozoa > Anthoathecata > Hydridae > Hydra > Hydra vulgaris. The sequence continues at coordinate 46,951,376 of NC_088927.1, read as the reverse complement.
ATTTTAAAAAATTCGTATTATTATTATTACCATTTTTTTTTTTTTTGACATTGAGTTCGGTAGTGGCTAAAGGGACTTCGCACTTTCAGTATCATTTCTACCGATAGTTTTTTGATACTTCAATAGATGTCGCAATTCCCTAGTCAAAACGTGATATCAAAGCAATGATATAAATAAATAACTAGATATCTAACTTCGCCGTTTTTAGTGAAGCCAATTTAATGCGTTGGAAGCCATTATTATATCGGGCAAAAAGCTTTTAGCAATCACATTCATATGAAAAGATATTGGCAATTTTAACGTCCTTACTCTTGGAATTAAAGATGATTAGAATCACAGACGATCAATTTAGTGAGCATACAGTCAATACATACATATTTTTTGGTCAAAGATTGGACATGATATTGTTAGCATGTTTAGTTTGTTATAACAAACTAAAACAAACTGTTTTTATAGCCACAAAAATATATATTTAAAAACATATTTGCATTTAGAACATCAAACTAAAACATCGTATAATATACTTTATTATTTTAATAAAAGTTTTATACAATGAAATATTTTATACAATGAAATATTTTTAAAATGAAATATTCATAAACCCTTGAACAATATTAATTTGTTAGTTTGTTGTCTTAAACCAGTTGACGACTTTCTTAGAACTTTAGTGGAATAATCCTGGGCATATCTGAACATTCGAATTCTAAAGTAATATTCACATATCTTTCTAACAAGCTGGCTGGAATGCAAATCTTTATTCTCAGTCCACAATTCTAAGTCGTGACTATCCTTTAAAGACTTTTTTTTTAATAATTGAAAGTCCTTTAAAGACTTTTTTTTTAATAATTAATTTGTTAACACAATCATCTTATGCTTTATATTTTTATCTGAGGTTATTTTTGGATTTTTAAAATCTTTACCACTAATAAAGAAATTAAATACTTTCTCACACAACTCGCAACAGAAACAACATCCCTTGATGGCAAAAACAAACCACCACGATCTTTCATATTATTTAGTGAAGAATGAGATTTCGCATAGGAATGTTCGTATGATAAAATATCAGTTAATGATTGAGCACAAACATTACATGAAATAGTATTTATTAACTTTCTGACTATAAAACCAGAGATATATCCCAATATTGCTTCTTTGTAGCTAGACATTTGAAGTTCATCGCAGTACAAAAAAACTTCTTCAAAGTCAATATCCTCTTGGTCAAAATTATCAACAGAACACAACCTTTTTTTCCAACTAAGAGAAAAAATAGAGCCATTAGAATATGGCTCAAACATCAGGCAGTTAGCATGACTCGATCCAACTATGGAGTTTCGCAGAAGAATCCGTTTGAACGATGACTTAAACTGCACTACATCAGGATTGTTGTTGTAACCATTTTTTCCACGAATGCAAGCAAATAGTAGTTCAAGATGATCTTGGGAATATTTGTAAGTTAGAACATACTTAAATGGTTTCTCATGAAACGTTAACAGATTGGTGGATAATTTTAGAGTGCTTTTAGCATCTACATTTAAACCTATAACAAATGTCTTTCTTCAATGTAAAAGCGATGGAATGCTATTAATATCAGTCAACTTGCTCAGATAAGTAATCGTATTGTTTAAAAAATCTTTCCAATAAAGCTGATTATTAAGATATAGAGGTTTCTTAAAGTGTTTAATATTTGGATTTCTGGAATTGAGCATGTCAAATAATTTATCAATAACTCTTATAAAACGGATTGTACTATTTGCTCCTAAGAAAGATGGATGCTGTGATACCATTAAAAATTCAATTGCATCAGCAACAGAGCTGCTAAGGGTTTGGCCAGCTATTTTGACATTCATTTTGTGGCGATGAAATTCAATATGTTTTCTTGAAAGTTTGTTTGCAAATTTTAAACCTTCTAGCTCTTGTAACTCAAACAAAGCTTTTATATAACTCCATTTAATATAGTGGCCCTCATCATCAATAAAAACACCCAAATCATTTAGAGAATTTCTAGCTAATTTAAGCATATGGCATGGGTCTAGGAAAATGTGGAGCAGTTCATTGTTATATGAAAAAGTACTAACTATATCGTCTATGACTTTGCCAAACTTACATCCAAATGGGACAACAGAATTTAAATTTGTACTAGTACCATCAAATGTAATACTTTTGATACAAAGTTCATATGTCAAAGCCACATCTAAAATATTTTTAATAAAACATGTTAAATCACTTGCTTTAAATTTATTTGATAAAACATAACCAATGGGTGTTTTCCAATGTCCTCGCAAACCAACTAACATGAAAATTAATGCCTCTGTAGCTGGAGTATCAGGTTCATATACAGAAATATCTTTACCAAAATCACAAAAACCAATATAGTGACCTGAACTTTTGTCATAAGTTATACTGTTTTTGATTGCCATAGCATCAATAATAAGAGCACAATGCTTAAAATTAATATCTGTTTTCTGTTTATGACCAAGCTATGAAAAAACATCAAGGAATAAACCAGGATTACAATTTACAGATGATGTCCAATGTGATATTGAACTGGCAGCAGGAAGACATAACATTGGCCGAAGAAAGTTAAACGCACGTGGAGAATAAAAATAAAGAATTAAAGCGAATTTTTTCACTTCATCGTTGTATCTGTGACCTTTTGGTTTAACATTTTGATTGGAAAATTGGTTCTTAATAATTTCATATGAGAGTCCAGAAAAATTTTCGCTTAAAACAGTGGCAGCATCAGTGGTCAAATAATTTTTAGATTTTAAAAGGGAAACCATGTCTTGTAAAGAACAGATTTTCTTTTCTTTTCTTCTTAATTTTTGCTGTAAAGCCTTCACTTTTTTTTTTAATTTTTCTTTTGCTGGTGATAAAGATCTTATAGATTGTGTTGGAGATTGACTGGTGTGGTCATTTTTTTCAATAGTGTTTTCTGGCTGATCATTATGTGTTAAATTAATTTCTTTGCTGGGTTTGTCTATTGCAGGGTAAACATCAAACTTTGTTTTTTTCGATAAAGGATCAAATTTAGATAATGAATTTACTGATGTTCGTATTGATGGGAGTTTCCTTTTTGTCTTTTGAATATTTGTAGAAAATATAAAAACTGATGGCACAGCATTACATTTTAAAATAGGCTTTTGATGATGATCAAGACTTGGATTTTTTTTGTCTGGGATACAATAATTGTAGTCTGATTCTAAAAAATGGTCGCTGCAGATACAGGTGTGTTTGGATGGAAGAAAATTTTCACGTTTCAAAGCAACAATCCATCTTTTACATAATTCAGAATTTTGAAGAGGAAATTTATGAAAGGATTTCGTGCCGCCTTTTATATATCTATTAGAGCAATCATATGCAGCACAAGAATTTACCATTTTTTGATAAAAATAATTGAATTAAATAAATACTTTAGCAAGGCAAAAAAAATAATGTCACGGATTTACTCTCTACATTATATGATATTTACAGTTTTCTGCCCGATATAATAATGGCTGATTAAAATAGTAAACAAATAAATCGGCTTCACTTTTATTTTATAAAAATCCCGAAGTAAGACATCTAGTTATTTATTTACGTCATTGTATCAAAGTAAAACGAAATTGACTACAATTCTCTAATTCGTTTGCGCAACTATTTTCTCAACATTAAAACTAGGCTAGTAAGGACAAAAATTTAAACAAATAGCGACAAATCGCTTAAATAATCCTTCTAGGTTACTAATTTTTCTGTTTACCTATTAAAAAAAAAAACTTTGAATTTTTGGTAAAACAGTTTAAGAAGACAATAAAAAATTCACAAATGTCAAAGAAATGTTAAATCATAATAAAATTATTAAAACTAGATTTTATGATCAACTATGCATTCCTTGTTTTGGTGCAAGTCCAGATGGACTTGTAAATCAATTCTAGAAATATATATATATATATATATATATATATATATATATATATATATATATATATATATATATATATATATATATATACACACACACAGAGTATAATCTATCTAATTCGAATCTCCTTAATTCGAAAACCTCCATAATTCGAATTAGAGAGATTCTACTGTGTGTGTGTGTATATATATATGTATATATATATATATATATATATATATATATATATATATATATATATATATATATATATATATATAAATTAGTAAAAACACTAATTTTTTTTAACAAGTTGATTCACCATCAGTAGGTCTTACTGATGGTAAAACATCTTGTTGAAGAAAATTAGATAAGTGTTTATACTAACTTATTATTGCTCTGTTTTTTCAGAATATTGAGCACTCTAGTTGTAGAATACACTATCATAGTTTATATATATACATATATATATATATATATATATATATATATATATATATATATATATATATATATATATATATATATATATATATATATTAATTTACATGTTTTTAAAAAACAGAGCAAGAATAAATTAGTAAAAACAATTGTCTATTTTTTTCATCCACAGACTGTCTCTTCTTCTGGAACAAACTACCTGAACCTTCCTTTGTGTAATTGTTGATTTCTTCAATTTAAAAAGGCGGGAATATTAAGTGTTATACCAAAAGGCTTAAGAAATCAGATATTAAAAAATCTTTATCAGCCATTACAGAATGTCCACTCTCCTATAGCTCTCTTTTCAAAAGTCCTTATTAGTTAACTATTTCAATATCAGAAATAGAACCAACAAGTAGCTCACTAACAAAATGTTAAAAAAAGCAATTCCAACTAATCCTTTAAAGATAAAATGATGCTTATAGTGGGAAAACAAGCTACTTTAAACTGTAAGGCTTGAAATTCTTTGACAAACCAATTCAAAACAGTCAATAATAACTTTTGTTTTAGGATAAGTCTATTTGAAACATTACGACATGTTAAGTTTTTGGTAATTTAAATTAGAACCAAATAGTATTGCACCGAGTATAAGGTATCTCAAATTTAACCATATAATAAGATCTCGACACAGTAGATTTTGGTGTCTTAAACCAGGAAGTAAAATTTAAATAAAAAAAGTCTTAGCCATGTTAATAACATGAATAGTTGGTCAATCGATAGTTGGTCAATCATGTTTCACCTATAACCAGATATGTAAAATATGAAGGATATGTAAACAATTCTTTGAGTAAATTTTCCTCAGAATGATGTTCAGGATAATAATACTTCATACTTTCACGTTCATTTCTTGGATTTAAATATTTAAATAAAATGCCAAATATTTCTTATCTCATGCCAGTCAACGAGTTAAAACATTTATCATCTTTTTTGTAACTAAAACTATTATTTTTCAATTGGTCGTTGATTATTTTTAAACTTTTATATTCTTCAAGCAAGCTCTATTAGTTTTCATAAACTACTACTCTTTTTAAACGATTGTTTTTTTCGGATGGCAACAGCTTACAGTTTTCACTATTTTAACTATTTGTGAAATCCAGTAATGTATAAAGTTTTTTATCGCTTGACTTTTTCGTGAACTCTGGATATTTTGACCTTTTACATAGAGATTTTCAAGGTAATTTTTCTTGTGTTGTCTTAAATGAACACAAGCTTTAAACTTCATTTCTTTTTTTAAAAGATTTTTTACTGCTACTGATTTTTATCTCCTAAGGCCTAAAGTGAAACTCCCGCGCTTTAGTGCGTTTCATTATTTCAAAATTATCAGCACCTTCTTTACGTCTATATAATATAGACCTTCTTTACGTCTATATAATATAGTATATTAACATATTTTGTTACACCGAGCTTTGTGAACGTCGTGTTTTTCTCTTGGTTCGGAAAAGAAGACAGACCAATATTAATTTTTTTATATTTCTATTATAAAATGAATTTCCATACAATGATATACAGTAATACTTTCCTCTTCCACTTTTTTTCAATATTGGTCGATAATGCTAAAGTTAAAATAAGACATTTTTATTTTGTACGAATATAATTTGTTTACAACTTTGTCCTTATTGGCCTCTTTTTGAAGCTGAGAAATCAGTTTCGCAATCGAATTAGAGAAATGTCTATTAGCGATCTTCCATCAATTACGCAACGCTAAATAAAAAATTACCTTCTGCGTGGTGATTTTTATTAAAATTAAAGAGTTTATCTACTAATTTGTTTAATTTAAAACTCAGTGAGGAAATGCTTGTTGTCTTTTTGCTTTTGTTTTATTATCTAAATTTAAACCTTCGTTATTGATGAATTATCTCTTAAGCTCAAATTTATTAAAGAAAAATTAACAGAGGTTTTGTGAAATAGAGCAGTTATTGACATATAAAAATAAAGAAAAAGAGGACCTTATAAGTTAAATGATAAAGTAGTAAAGCAAATCCGTAAAGTGCCAAATAGTACTGGGGCCGTATTCTCATCTCTCCGTTAAACTTAACGGAGCGTTAGTCAAAAATTATTATTAACTACAATAATTTAAAAATTCTTTAAATATATAATTTGTTAAACATAAATGTTTTATTTTGGTATTAGTTTTATTTAAACGAATTTATAGAAATTTTCGTCGTTTCTTTACTTAGAAATATTGTAATGAAATTTTAGACAAAAGCTCCGTTAAGCTTAACGGAGAGATGTGAATACGGCTGCTGATCAGTATTATTTGGAACGTTGGTGTGGTAAGCGGTAAATAAACAAAACAGTTAAGGAAAAAAGCTCCAAGTACTGCAGCAAAAAAGTTAACCAAAAGAGTCTAAAAAAAAAGAGTTGGTTTATTTTGGTGCACGAAAATCAAATTACAAAGCAATTTATTTATAAAACTTGTTTTAATTTTTTGCATCAAGACTACTAGAAATATTTTAATTGTACTCTTTCTCACCGACAGCATCTTTAGAGGCTGTCTGTTTTTTTATTGTATTTTTTAATGTTTACCATAGCATCAAGGTAATATTTTGTTTTATTTTAAACTTTATTGTTACTTTTTATTTACAGTAAAAATGGTATAATAACATTTATATTATTAAAATTAAAAAAAAATTGAAACCGATATAAAACTCATGTCATTTGATAACGATCTCTTTGTTCTATATCGCTCTCCTTCATCTCAAGACTGCACTCTTTTTGACATTGACCTGACAACCCGAATCATCTACCTTCTCTACTCGACTTATGTCTTGTTTCTGATCCTAGTCAGTGCTCAGTTTCTCCACATTCACCTTTAGATTCTTCTGATCACAGTTTGATCTCTCTAAAACTAATACCTCATTCTTCTTCATCACCTGAATCCCCCTATTATCGAACCTCTTACAACTACAGTAAAGCTGACTGGGATTCTATCCGTGATTTTCTTCGTGATGGCCCTTGGGTAGAAATCTTTTATCTTCCTGTCGACAAATGTGCTTCTTACATAACTTCGTGGATTCAGGCTGGCATGGAATCTTTTATTCCTTCTCGACAATTCCAGGTCAAGCCTCACTCTCCTCCATGGTTTTCCTCACACTGTGTTGCTGCGATTCCCAATCGAAACCGTTACTTCCATATTTATCAGCAAAACAATTCTCCAGAAAACAGACGTCTGTTTATTACTGCTAGAAACAATTGTAAAAAGGTTTTGTCTAACGCCAAAACCCTCTATTCTCAGGTCATGAAATCTCGTATCTCCTCTCAAAAATTAGGCTCTCGTGACTTCTGGAGAATCTTTAATAACATCAATAATAAGGGCAAATCTATAATTCCACCTCTCTTGTATGGTTCAGACTTTGTCACCTCACCTAAAGACAAAGCTGAATTGTTTGCTAAAAGCTTTTCATCAATATCATCTCTTGATTCCACTAGTTGCGTTCTACCTGATATTGCCAACAAACAGGTTGATTCATTGCTTGACATTCATATCACTCCAGCACCTGTATCTAAAGTGATTTCCTGCCTTGACTCTTCTATAACTTGTGGCCCGGACAACATACTTGTTATTGTCTTGCAGAAGTGTTCTCCGGAGCTGTCATCTATACTCTCAAAACTATTCAACAAGTGCTTATCAGAGTCTTGTTTTCCAGCCTGCTGGAAAGCGGCATCTGTTATCCCTATTTTCAAAAATTCTGGAGAGCGATCTGATTCGTCTAACTACCAAGGTTTTTGAATCTTTAATTAACAAACACTTAATTTCTCATCTTGAATCTAATAACTTACTTTCTGACCATAAATATGGATTTCGATCTTCTCGTTCTACAGCTGATTTGCTAACAGTAATAACTGACAGGTTTTATCGTGCACTAGATGAAGGTGGAGAGGTTAAGGCCATCGCTCTTGACATTTCAAAAGCTTTTGATAAAGTTTGGCATGCTGGTCTTCTTCATAAGCTTTCTTCTTATGGTGTATCCGGCAACATCTTTAAGATTATTGAATCCTTCCTTTCCAATTGTAGCATAAAAGTTGTCCTCGATGGACAACACTCTACTTCTTATTCTGTAACTTCAGGTGTTCCTCAAGGTTCTATCCTTGGCGCTATACTTTTTTTAATTTACATTAACGATCTTCCAGATATTCTCACATCTAAGGTGGCATTGTTTGCAGATGATACTACCATTTATTCTTGTCGTGATAAGAAACCAACACCCTCTGATTGCTTGGAGGCATCATTTGAGCTTGAAAAGGATCTCACTTCTGCTACAGCATGGGGCTCACAGTGGCTGGTGAACTTTAATTCAGATAAAACTCAATTTTTCCAGCCAATCGTTATCGCAATAATATAGATCTTCCTATATTTATGAACGGTGATTTTATTCTCGTGTTACTCGTCATTCAATTAAGTGTCATCCTTTTTCTGTGACTGTTCCTAAGTGCTCCAAAAACGCTTATTCGTCTAGTTTTTTTCCTCGAACATCAGCTCATTGGAATTCGCTTCCTTAATCTTGCTTTCCTGATTCATATAATTTGCAATCTTTTAAATTGTCCGTCAATCGTTATCTTGCTCTATAATCTTCATCTTTTTCCTTTAAGTAACTTCCAACTTTAATTAGTGGCTGCTTGCAGCCTTGTTGGAAGCGAAGATGTTTAAAAATATATATATATATATATAGAATGATGTGAAAACGATATAATCTTGACTTGAGAGAGACTTTAAGTTTTTCAAAGTCTCGTGTAAAAAAAAAGTTGCTTACGTTCAACAATTATTACTTACTCTTAATACATTTGTTGTATGTTTTAAGATACGTTTGGCTTGATATATTTTTAGTGCACGCCAGCTTTTTAAAAGAAATCTCGTGTTAAAAAGTACAAAGGACCTTGACAAGTTATGAAGTAATTATGAAGTAAAAAAAGATAACATAAATTTAAAATTTTTAAATATCAAATTTTTGTTTTTTCATGATTACTAATTTTTTTTTTGATTTAAGGACGAAATTTTCTGTATTATGGATTAATCAAACAAAAAACAAAAAAAATCAAAACTAACAAATAAAAAATTTAAAGAGTAAATAACAGATACAACGTTAAAAACATAACTTTTAAACTTCCCCAAACAATAATAAATTAACACAATTAAATAATTATGTTAAAAATCATTTTTTTTAATTTTGTTCTGTTTGTTTATTCTCTTGCCATGCTTAAAACTCCGGGACCACCGTGTGCTGTAATTTCCTAACGAAAAAAACGGCATAAGTAATAAAAAATATAAGAGAAATTATATGGTAAATAAAAACATTGTTTTTACAATTTTTTCGGGTTTAAAAAAAAAAAATTTAACCTGGGCATCTTGTACTAAGGCGCAAAGTGGACAACAGCAGTAACAAACAATATCGTTTAGAAACGAACCCTATATTAAATAAGTTATAAATTATCATCCTTGTTAGGTATCATCGTCCTTGGTTCTATTTGACACGGCTTTAATATTGTAGAGCGTAACTCTGTAAATTTGTCTTGAATTTGAGCCTTGTTATAGTAAAAATAACGTCAAAGAAACCAAAACTATTATATTAAATTATTTCCTAAATGATACTTTGTAGTATTGTAACACGAAGAATTTTCTTTATAATACCAGTTTTAAAAAAGTTAAAAAAAACAAACTCACTTCAATGCTGTATTTTTCTCTAATCTTTTCTCTTATTTTTGCATTAAAAAAAAAATTAACGCACGTAAGCGATAAACACCCATACAACAGGCAGTTTTCTCCCACAAATTCAGCGTTTTTACCAGCTGTCAAGCAAGGTAAAAAGTATGTTATTAAACAAGTAGTTATATCATTGAAACAACCGCATATCGAATTTGTATATTCTGGCATATCTGAAAACAAAAAGAAATAAAACTGATATATATATATATATATATATATATATATATATATATATATATATATATATATATATATATATATATATATATATATATATATATATATTATGTTATATTAAAACCTTATTCCATTTACTGCATACATAATTTAATCACACATACTTTAAGAATCTAGACTTAAAATGAAAAAAATGAAAAATTTACATAAAACTTTTCAAATTTATGGGCGCTAATGGTGTCATTCAGTGAAACCATGTTTCACGCATGCGTAAAATATTTTAGTAAATACATTTTGGAAAATAAACTTTTGGTTTTTAAATATATATTTGAAAATGCATTTCTCTGGAAAGAGAAGGGTTTAGTGCTAATATTTTTTTTTTGAGAATAATTTTAAGGATACGATTAAAATAAAATGGGAGGATTAAATCTGTGGCAATCCATTTTAATTATTTTTCGTAAAAAAAAAATAAAATCAAAAAGAATGAAATAAATAATTTTTGCATGAAATTTCTTATAAAACATATAAAAATAGAGACATACTTAAGTGATGTTTGACCCGTTCTGCAAGGGTTTTAAAACTATTTAAAAAATTAAAAAAAAACAATAAAACAAGTGAAATAAAAAATCTTACCTATAAATTTATTTTACGCAATAAGTGTTCGAGCTAGTAACTAAATAAGCGCAATGACAGATAAAAAAAGCAAACCGGATTAAATTAACAAATGTTTCCAAAGTGAAAAAATAATATTGAAACAAACTTACTCAAAAAATTAATAAATAATAATATTATATTGTTCATATTAAATATTTATAGTTTCAGATCACAACACGTTTGCATATTAATGTTTGAATACCTTGAATCAACAGAACAAGGTTACCCTCTAAAATAAACTTGATTATCAACTTATAAATTATTTAAAAAGGGAATGCGTAATTACGCATTCCCTTTTTAAATAATTTATAAGTTAATAATCAATTACCTTTCACATGTAAAAATAATCTTTGTATATAAACTAATTATACCGTATTTAAAAAATAATGTAAATCGTTTTTATTTTTACGTTAATATACAGATGGTTTTACAAATATAAAGTTATCAAACCACTTGAAAACGTTTTTTTGTTATAAACTTATTTAATAATTTGATGTTTACATGCATGCACTTTTATGTTCGACGCAGTTTTTGCACTAACATAATCTGTTGTCTATATCTTTAAAAGCCACCACAGATATCGAGATCCTATATTATGGTTTGAATTAAATAATTCTCCGCAGCAAATTCTAAATATTTAGAACGAGAACAAAAAACATTAAAACTTAGGCTTTCTTTTTCTACCATAATGTAGGCAACAAGTTTTTAAAATTTTTTCTTGCCAAATAACAGTACTTTTTTCTTAATAGACAACTTTAAATATAAGATATTCTTTAATGAACACTTGAAACAATATTCACGAATAAACTTTTACCATCAGTATTATAGTGCCAAGGTATACAATAAATAAAAATAAAAAGTTTGTAAATTTATAATATAAAATAAACTTTTCTTTACCTACCGGGGAGCTTTTTTTTTCGGTAGATGTCAGATCGTAAAATTTAAAAAATCATCTTTCTCTTTGTGTCACTTCAATAAAAGTAAATGATTAGCGTCAAAAAATTGAGATTATATCATAGAAAAAAAAAAAGAAAAATCTTGAACAATTGTTGGATAAAAAGAGTTTCTGGTGTATTTTTATGCTACATTGCAATGAGTCTCCTTAGAAGCACAAAATTGTCACTGTATAGATCGACAAGTTTCAAAGTTGGTTTCACTGAACTTATTGGAAAGGCTCTTTCTAAAGTGAACAGTACGGAAAACCTCATACACTTGAACTTATTGTGCAGTTAGAATTACTCCAGCTCCCTGAAATTTCTAAGTTTATTGTCGACAGATTTATCTCTCTGCTATAAACTGATTATATGTTTAACTACAGGCAAATTTTAAAAAAGGTTAGGTGTGGCAATCTCTGCCATTGCAGATGGCTTACTACTTGAAAAGCTATTATTTTTCTTTATATGAGTGACCATAGATTTTCTGATGATGTCCAAAGAACATTTCACTTGATTTTAATTTGAGTAGTTCAAGTGTATTTACAAATGGGGTATAAAATTAATTAAAGTAAAACACATTACTATTTAGGCCCCTTAACACATAATAACACTCTTAAGACAGCGAGGAAACAAAAGAAAATGTTACTCTTTAATTGAAAATGAGTTTGTTTTTCTCATTTTGAATCTTTTAGTCTTCCTCTAACAGCAAGCTCAGACAAGGAATTAAAGAGGTTTGCTATTAAAAGACACGGAACAATTAGGAATATGAAGGCATTCAATTTAGGTCAAGGAAGGAAGTAAAGTCAATAACTTTATTGACATAATTCTGGATTACCTCCTGTATGTCCATACAGGAGCTGATCCACTGGGACAGAGAAAATAAATCAGAGTCTGTTTTTACTTGTCAAATACCTATGCAAAATCTTCATAGTTTCATGGATTCACTTTTTAAAGCACCTTCTTTTCCCCATACACAAACAGTCTTATAAAAATGAAGTAAAAGAGATGACAGATACATCTGCATCTGCTGTTTGTGGATTTGAGAGAAGAGACGTGTTTGTTATGACTAGGATGGCTCATAGAATATTAATGCCTAAGCTGGACTATAAAAAAAGACTTTAGAAACATTTTTTTAAAGACATTTGAATTTATTTATTTATACCATAAATATGTTTGAACACAAATATATAACTTTGCCAAACAAATAGATAATCTTTATACCTTTTTTTATTTTCTGTTTAAACACAAAGATCATCAAATTCAGACTAATATTGACTGAAATTAAATTTCTTTAGATCGTAATTTTACTACCTTATCCTCAGAAAATAACAAGTTCCCAGGGATAAATTTTTTTTCTCTCTCGAACTTTTACTTTAAATTCCTTAAAAGAAAAAAAAAGCCTCCAAAAAAAAGTGCGAGGGAGGGAGCGCGACTCCCCGAACCTATAGAAGTTGCTTAGTGTATTTTCGTTTTATGTGACGTACCCTAATGAACACTTTTCGTCTAGTTTTTCATTACTTCCTTTAAATGTTTAGAAAATCAAATCAGCAACAAATAAACACAGATAAATTAAAAATAATGCTCACTTTTTGGCACAATAAAACCCAAATACTATATCGATATCTTTGTTCAGTGCGAATAATACACTAAAATTACTGTTGACTGCAATTTGTGTATATATTGTGCTTTTTCTCCTTAAAATAAATGCTAAAATACTGTTGACTGCAACTTGTGTATACATGTGCATTTTCTCCTTAAATAAATCTATGTTTATTCTGAACATTTGTTCGTTTTTCTTTGTTTTGATACTTACCCTCTTTTATATAAAAAGTTTTTTCAATAGAAATGTTTACGGGCATGGCGATTGCAGCCTGAGAGATTTTTAAGTTGGACTCGAATCATTAGAGTATTTTTTTTAGATCCATGGTTTTATAAACAACTGTACGTTATCAAAAACATGTAAGTCTTTAGGAGAGCTACAACCAAATGAGATTCTAGACGCAGAAAATGAACTAATATAGCTCGAACAAAGAGGGAATTTTGAAAAAGAGTATAATACGCTGCTAGCTGAAATCTCTTCGACCATTATCACGTTAATCTTCGTTCCCTTTTAGTCGTTACTTCATTTCGTTACTACTGTCGCCCTCCAACAAACATACACGTTATTCCTTTGCGGTCTTCACTTGAGTAAAGAGCGCAAAAGATTTACTAAACGGCGCGAAGGATTTATTTAAATAACGCCAAGGAATTATCAAAAGACTATTCGCGAAAAGTACTATTTAAATTCTAGAAAACTCTTTAAAAACAGTTTATAAGGAACGCAAAAGGAACAAGAGAAGAGTGTAAAAGAAAGAAGTATTAGTAGTTGAGGAGTAATAATAGTTGATTGTAAGAGTTGTAGTCATATTTAAAAATAGTTATTTATAATAGTTTAAATAAAGCATTTTATTATCTTTTCGTTACCAGACATTTCTCTCTTTTAGAGTTTAATCATTCTGTCGTAAATCACTTGTGGAAAATGTATAAAGTATATAATAATATTATTATGATTAAAATGGTGCACAGATAAAAACCTCTAACAAAGGTCCCAGTACATTCTTTAAGTCCTAGTCACCAAAATTGCTAATTACTAAATATTAAAATATAGATAATAAAAATAATTTGAAAATGTATAAAGTATAATAATATAATTATGATTAAAATGGTGCACAGATAAAGTATATAATAATATTATTATGATTAAAATGGGGCACAGATAAAAACCTCTAACAAAGATCCCAGTACATTCTTTAAGCCCTAGTCACCAAAATTGCTAATTACTAAATATTAAAATATAGTTAATAAAAATAATTTCTACGTAAACGGAAGCGATAAAACTAACTGATTTTAACGTATCTGCTTCACCAATTTAAAAGAAACAGGTTATTTATAACGATACTTCGAGAAATAACTTTTTAATATTCGCATGGATTAATAATAAACAATAACAATAAATTAATTTCAGCAACAGTATTGTTACAACATTATTATATTTTTTGAAGTCAAAGGTTTTACGGTTTAAAAAAATTGGAGATAAAGAAAATAATATAAACACATTCGAAACAGGTACACTTAAGTGAACGGTTGCTTTGAAAATCTTCGCCTTCCACTACTTCGTTCAAATTTCAGATTAAAATTGATTTTGAAAATGCAGAATTTTATTAAGATTTAGTTGTACATTTTCCGATTGTTTTCGCTTATTGATCTTTTTTTACCTCATAATTTGGATTGTATGGAGGGGGAGCTTCCTAAACATAAAAAATTTAAAAGTAAAAAGTATTTTTAAAGTTTTAATAAAATACATTTTGGGTTCAAAAAATTCTCAGCCCAAGTTACTAAGTCTACAACAACTCGGAGGACAAAAACTAATTCCAAAATTAGTATTTTTTATTTAAAAAAAACAAACTCTAATATTGTTGTATGAGGCTACATTAGTTCAATCGAACGTAAGTTAACATGGCAAGGAGAGTAACTTAATGGTAATTTTTACACATAACGTTTTATATCATAAAAAGTGAATACATGTATTTACTTTTTAAAACATAATATTTAAAGGTTTTAATTATGTATCATTGCTGGCTAAAGTAACCCTACTGGACAAATTAATCCCATTTTTACAATAATGGAGATGTAATTTAAATGTAGTTAATTTTATAATAAAAATTATTTTTTATACAATTTTTCAAACAAAATTTTTATTACAAAATAATAACTAAAAAGATGAGCACCAGACCTCTCGCATCTGATAGTGGCACTCTTACTTTTTTTACAAAAAGAATCACTAAAACTAAGGTTTGTCGTTTTATTTAAACTCAAATTTAATTTTATATCTTAGAATTTAATTAGAAACAATTATTAAATTAGAAAAATTTACTTCAAACACAAAAAATCACAATTTAATTTTAAGAAGTGATGAACTTGTGTTTCGAAATTAAAAGATTGAGTAGGGGGAAAGCAAAGAGGGTTTCAAAGTGGGGGTGAACAATTTCATAAAAAAGTCCTCTAGATTTTAAAATTTCTACATAAAAAAAAAGTCCTTTACAAAAAAATAAATTAAAAAATATCACTTACATTTGGAACATAAACATTGTTACCACTCATATAAGCTTCTTGAGCTTTTGGATTTGTTGCTAAACAACAATAATAGGAATGAAAAGTACATTTAAAATAAAGACTTTTTCTTTTACCAAGTGTTTTTTTCTCTTTACATTTTATACTACATTTTAACACTAGTTCTCTTCACATTCTATCGTAACCTTCACATTCTACCATAACATTCTCTTCACATTATAATATTCTTAGTAACATACATCCTAAGCAGCCTGTATCACTGGGTCAATTTGAATTTTCAGTTAGGTCATCCACATTTTTCTGTTAATAGCCGCAACTGAATTGACACATTTTGAAGAAAATTAAAAATATTATCGTATTTATTACACCAAAAACTTTTTTTTTAGAAAATTGGATATTTTTTAATCTAAAAATATCCAATTTTCAAAAAACTGAAGTTATTGAAAATGAAACTGAAAACTTTATCTTCATTGTTATTACCTTTATCTTCGACAGCTAAAAAAATCTAATGTTTTTTATTGAGTAAAACCTAAATTTTTAAATATAATTTAGTTATCACCAAATTAATTACAACCTTAACCAACTACAATGTATTGTTGACAAGTATTAATACATAACAAAGTACTCTGAAATACAAATAAAAATCAGTTATTATTAAATGTGTTATTATTAAATTATCAACTGACACAATAGAGCAGGAGTAAACATGCCAAATATAATAATAAATTTAATACAAAAAATTAATACAATATTTATGTCAAAAATTTATTATACATTATATGCATATAATACGGTTCCTAATAACAAAACTCCATAAAATGTATTAATATATCTGAGGACTTAACTCTCACATTTCGGCCCCAACTCTTAAATTGAGGACTTAACTCTCAAATTGAGGACTAAAAAAACAAAAGAGAAAGTCGAGTTTGAAGTTAGACAGTCTTTGCAACATTTAAAAAAATATGCCGGTCGAATGAAAAGCAGGGTAAATACCTGCTATGCCCCATTTAATGATATGATTTTCAAAAATTTTAAAACACAATTTTTCATAGATTTTACATGTTTTTGTTAAAATAGAATCATTTTTAGAATCTTCTGTTTAAATCTTTTATTTGAGGCTCTAACATACCTATTAGAAAGCAAAATTTTATAAACAATTTTTAGCATTGTCAGTTTTCATCAACTTTTAAAACAGTATAAGGTCATAGAGTATTCAAAGGGCTTTTGGCAGAAAAAGTGATGGAACAATTGATCTTTTTATTCTACTGATTTACGGGGCTTCAAAGCAAGGCAGGTAGAGAGACTATTTTTACTGTTTTCAATGAAATTTTTGGTTTATTCTTTCAGACTTTAATAAATTTTGTGCCACAAAAAATTGTTTTTTCGCTTATTGAAGTCATAAGGATTTAAAAACAAGGGAAAACGAAAACCTAGGTTGCCTACTGCTTCATTCTTTGGATTTTTATGTAACATGTTTGCTATAGAAAATAAAATTAAAGCCATAAAACTAGAAAGCATCATAAAAGGTATTATTATTTGACTAATCTTGACTAGACAACAAAACAGGTTTCAAATTGGGTGGAACAAGATACATTTTACAAATAAAGTAATTCAAACTTCTCATAAAAGATATTCAGTATTTGAAAATAGGTAGAAGTTTGATATTGAACCAAACATCTTTTTCTTTTTCAGTTTTTGATCTTAAGATGCTTGCTGTTGTGGTCAAAGATGCAGTCAAACAACTTGCCTGTAGTTTGCCTTCACATAAATGTGAATTGTAGTGCTGAAATTGAGTTCTGATTGATTCGATTGCTCTTGGTTCTCATTTTGAATGCAGATTGTCTTGGGTAATGCCACACCAGCAGCAGAAGTGTGATCTTAACAACTTTCATGTCACATGCAATGAAGAATGGTATGTGATAATCTGCAAAAGAGTGAAGATTGAATTAAGACTTGTAGTTTTCTGGTAGGTTTTTGGCTATGGTCACAATCAGTTTCTGCTTAACACCAGAATCTAGAGATGTGGGAACAGTAAGGATTGTCATCTTTAATATGCAGTCTGTGATTGAGATCTCCTGGTGCCAATTACGCTCAATCTGAACTTCAAGAAGTTTTCACCACCATCAATCCCAGTTTTGGTGATGCTCATTCATTTGGAAATTCCTCTTTTTTCAGATGCCATGACAACAAACTCAGTCAGACTGATGCAATACATAACCTTGTTTGTGGAGTTTCACAGTTAGTTGATGTAGTGAAAGGCTTCAACTTTTTTCTGACACCGGCAAACTTATCCCTGAAATTTGATTTCACCAACCTTGCTCCACTTGTTGAGAATTGATGCAAACCCTTTAATTTTGTTGTTAGGAAAGTCAGTGTTGGTTTGAGCTTTTACCATGTTGGTTGTTGAGAGCATGAGGCATTGGTCTTCCCACCCTGATCAGTCTTTGAGTTCTTCTTAGAGTTAGTCTGCGCCATTTTTTCAAATTTTAAATCTTTTATGCACTGGTGATGAAATCCCTTTTATGCACTGGTGATGAAACCCCTTTCTATGTGTTATAAGACAAAGAGAGCTTTTTACATGCCTGGAAAGACTTTTATGGACTGCTGCTCGGTGTACATGATGCAAAAAGGATAGTCTGATTGTACTTTGATTAACCAACTTGACAAATGAAGTATGAACAGTTGGTGGTGGTTCTTGGGATCTTATTGCTCTGAAAATTGTAGTCTGGGGAGCTTGCTGCTGTCTATTTTTTGCAAGCTTGTTCTGGAAGAGTTGCAAACTTCTGATGTTACTTGGGATCCATGGGATCAGTAAAGTCAATATTGACTTCATTGACACAATCACAAGGAGATGAACCTTAATTTTTTTCTTCATGAAATCTGTAACTTGTCTGTCACATTTGTTCATGCACACAAAACAGTCAGTTCTTCAAGAGTCTTCATAAGTTTTTAAAATGTTAGGCATTTTCCCTGTAATGGAGCACAAAAAACTATTTAACACATTGCATTTTCCCCAATTATCAAGAGCTTCTTACCTTCTACAAATACAAAAAATGTTCAAGATATTCTGATTAAGTATGTAAAAGCTTCCAAACTTCTTCTAAAAAGTTTTTATCACCAAATGTATTAGCAATGTAGTAAAATTTTAATGTATTGGGCTTTTGGTATTTTTAAAATTGATTGATTTTTTCAAAATTTATGCTAGAAAAAGTCATTCAAAAGAATTTTGAGTAATAATGAGTGTTTAATACAGCCACAATTCTTGTAATAAGATTGAAAAACTTGGCTGCCCTTGTTATTGTATCTTTATGAGATTACTAAGCAAAAAATACACTTACAGGCACAAAAGTTATCAAGGCTGAAAGAATTAGGAAAAACTTCATTATGAAAAATGGTTTCTTTGCCTGCCTTGCTTTAAAACCCCATAAATCAACTAAATGAAAAAGTAATTGTTCCATTTCCTTTTCTACTGAAAGCCCTTTAAATACACTATGGCCTTATACTATTTTAAAAGTTGTGATGTTCTTTGTAACATTTTGATGGAAACTGCAGTGCTAATCAAGGTATATAAAATTTTGCATTCTGTTGGTATGTATGAGCTTCAACAGAATAAAATATTTTAAACAAAAGTTTTTAAAAATGGTTCTATTTTAACAAGAACATGTAAAATCTATGAAAAATCACATTTTTATCATTAAATGGAACATAGATAGGATAAAATAAAGATAAAATTTGCATTTAAAGATAACTTTAAATGCAATCTTTTCTTTCAGATGGTGTAACTGGTATGTCATTTTTATGTCAAATTAACTCTCTAAAAATGAAAATATAATGAAAAAATGGCATTACGCCCAGTAAATTTGTGTCTCCAGTTTACTGGAGATATTATAAATTTTTTTGGTCCTCAATTTGAGAGTTAGCGCCAAAATTGGCAAATGGTAAATTATTTTATAAAATAATACTAAAGAATATCAATACATTTTATGGAATTTTATTATTAGGAGCTGTATTATATGCATGTAATGTATAATATATTTTTTACATACATATTGTATTAATTACTTGTATTGTATTTATAATTATATTTACCATGTTTACTCTTATACTAATGTGTCAGTTGATATATGCACATTTAATAATAACTGATTTTTATTTATATTTCAGCGTACTTTGTTATGTATTAACACTTGTAAACAATACATTATAGTTGGTAAAGGTTGTAATTAATTTGGTGATAACTAAATTATATTTAAAAATTCACTTTTTACTCTATAAAAAACATTTTCTAGATGACTAAGATAAAGAAAATAACAATGAAGATAAAGTTTCCAGTTTCATTTTCATTTCAGTTTCATTTTCAAAATAACAACAAAGATAAAGTTTGGAGTTTCATTTTCATTTCAGTTTCATTTTCAAAATAACAACAAAGATAAAGTTTCCCGTTTCATTTTCATTCCAGTTTCATTTTCTTGAAAACTGTAAATTTTTTGATTATACTTATTGGATTGTTTTATTTTTTAGCCAGCAGATAAAAAAATGTTTTTAACAAAATTATTCTTTAGTTTGCTGTTTTTATAAAAATGACATTTTTAAATGTTTTTCCTCTTTAGAGTGAAGTGCAAATTTGTAAGATTCAAATTATATAACTACTTTCTTGATATTATTCCATCGTTTACTTTTGGATATGTGGTCTAACCTTCATATAATAGATACAATTAACAGTATTTTTTTTTTTACTTTATTTTTAGACTTTATTTTTTTATGATTTTTTTTTTTGTTGATAAAAAGCTATAAAAATGTTAGAGTAAAAAAAAATATTTTTGAATAAATATTTATCTCATTAGTAAATCATTTCTCATTAGGAAAAAAATTGCAAAATAGACAAAATGTGTCTTCTTGTTGTTAAACACATGTGTTGTCTTTTTTCGGTAAAAGGTTGTTGTTAGACATGTGTTTTTCTTCTTTGTTGTTACACTGCATGACGCACACAACAAAAAAGCTTAATTGTATAAATAAAAATAGATTTATTAGTTTTTTATTCAAAAACTTTTATATTAAACTTCAACTATACCTTGGTAGTTAAAAATTTGCAAGTTCATTTTTATTTTATTTGTTTGTGTTTTAGATAGTAATTGCAACAGTTAGTTCTTTTATTACTCTTTGCCATTTAGAAGGTGTTAATTAGGTGTTATTAGTAGTAGTTGTTATTAATTAGGTGTTATTGGTAGTAGTTGTTAATTAGGTGTTATTGGTAGTAGTTGCTATTAATTAGGTGTTATTGGCAGTAGTTGTTATTAATTAGGTGTTACTGGTAGTAGTTGTTATTAATTAGGTGTTATTGGCAGTAGTTGTTGTTAATTAGGTGTTATTGGTAGTTGTTGTTAATTAGATGTTATTGGTAGTAGTTGTTGCTAATTAGGTGTTATTAGCAGTAGTTGTTGTTAATGGTCATGAAGGGTCACAATGGACCCCTTAAATCATCATCTATATAAATGATTTTACACGTGAAAAAATTAATCATGGAAACGATAAGCAGAAAATACAAAAATTATTTCAGCCATTAATACAATCGCAGACAGTCAAACATTACACAAGATTTGAGTAAGTTGGTTTGAATGAGAAATGAAATGAAAAAATAGAATAACTACATGTCTAATAACAAGAGGTCAAACACATAAAACACAAAAACAACTCACACGCTCTTAACTTAACTTCTTCAAAAATACAATAGCTAACAAATGGAATAGTTTAACAGAAAAGAAAATTAATTCAGATAGTGTGAACATCTTCAGGAAAAAGTTTGATCTTTTAGAAAACACAAAAAAATTTTAAAAAATCAAAATTTTTTTAATTTAAAAGTTCATCATCTATAGTTGTTAGACTCAGAACATAACATTTACCATAGATACATCTTTTACTTTTATTTTATCTTTTACTATTATTGCTATTATATATTAACGTTATGATAAAAGCCAATATGAAATCAACATATCTTGATATTTAGCTAACTTAATAAAGTAAATTTTTTTCCATTAAAACTTGTGCGGTCTTTATGCTACTATTATATTCTTGCGGTGTATAACTCCACCACGTCCCTGGTAGTACCACACTCAACTTGTTTCTCCATGCAGCAGCCTCGTTTGTCGAGGTTCGTGTTTCCGAGTTATAGAGTTGAGAGAGGATTGTAACCACAAAAGTAGCCTCCTCGATTGTAGTGGCCCTCTCGGCCTTGGGGAGGTGAATAATTAAAAAAAAAAAAAACTACAGATAATAATAGTTGCATAATGTCCTAAAAAAAAAGTCGCTCTTAATGAATTTTAATGCTGTAAAAAAAAAAGGCTGTTAAAAAATACCTTTAACTCATTTATTTTTCATTTTACTTTTTCATTTTTTTTAGGCTTAGCAAAGCGTACATTTATTGACTGAATTACTAAAGGATAAGTGCAGCAGTGCATTCCCTTAATACACTAACTAATTTTTATAGGGATAGTCACAGTGAAGTGTAGGGGAAGTGGGAACATAACCACCCCCCTAAACCCTTAGAACAAACCTATATGAAAATAAAATTTTTTTTAGCAATTTATTTCAATAACGGGTGATGCGGAAGTTATTGGACAAAATAAAAACATCAATAACTTATTTATAAATAAAAAAACAAACTATTATTATATTTTTTTTAAATAAAGCATTTATCTTTTAATAAAAATATATTATTTTTTATATGAAAAAACACCACCATCTGCAATTGATCTCAATTTTGCTCTGACGCCTTTCATAAGCCACTGTAAAAAGTTTAAATCAATTTCTTGTAGTTTTAGTTTAATGCGATCAATTAAAACTTGCTCTGTTGAAGCTTGCCAATCTCCCTTGTAAACCTTCTGTGCCAAATGTCCCCAAAAATTTTCAATTAGTCGTGCTTGAGGCACATTTGGGGGATTGGATTCTTTATCAACGTAATAGACATATTGGTCCATCCAATTTAGAGAATCTTTAGAATAATGAGAACTTGCTAAATCTGGCCAAAATAAATTGTTAAAGTCTCCATGATACTTGTGAAAAAATGAAAGAAGTCGTTTTTCTAAACATTCATTAATATGGATTGATGAATTGATAGCTACAGCCTTGGAAGTGCGAAACAATGGCTCGGACATACCACGGTCAGATATGGCTATCCACATTAATAATTTTTTTGGAAACTTCTCTTTTCCTATAAAACGAACACTTTCTGGGCATGTCTTTTTGTTGTTTGTGTAGTATCCAGAATTTCCAGGCATGTTGTCCCCTGCAAAACAAAAGTATTTTTCGTCATCGATGACTAGAAGCGATTTTGTGTTATAGAGTTGGTTAACTAGTTTCCTGCTTCTTTTCTTTGCCTTTATTTGTTGTTCTTTATTGTATTTTGGAGTTTTTTCACGTTTTCTATATTTAATATTAATTTTTTTTAACTGATGACCAATTGTCGATTAATTTACACCGAATTTAATACCTATTTTTCTCTGACTGAGCCCTTTTCGATTGTTGACAAGTCTCGTTAATTCGGCTTTCTTTTCTCTAGTCCAGGATGTCGGACGACCAGGGTGCTTTCTATCAGAAAACGATTGAACAGTTTCAAGTCTTTTTAGGTTATCATATATTGTACTTCGAGCAAATCCTTCCTTTTCAAAATGATTTACGATTTTTTTTGTTTTTTATATTAGGTTTATTTACAAAAAACATTTTTAGTCGCTATCGAAAAGATTCTCGTTCAGCTGCATTTAACCTCATTTTAAATAATTGTGTTTCAAATAATAAAGTTTATATTTTATAGAACGTTTATGCCTACGCATAAAACCACAAAAACTAATTATTATGCTCAAATAATGAAATTAGGATTTGTCCGATAACTTCCGCATCACCCATTAATCACACTAATATGCTTTAAATATTAACTATTAAGAAAAAAATAAAGCGGTTTTTGAAAATGTTATTACACAAAAATTACACTTGGCGAAAAAAAAAGTTGTGCCTTCATTGTAAGACACAACTGCACTCTCACAAAAATTGTTGGAGGTACACTTTCCACGGTACATTTTCTTAACAATTGTCACAGCTCAGTCTATCTGCTGTTTTTAATGCAGATTTGTACTGTGTATCCTATCACCAGATATACAAAAATATAACAAGATAACAGTTTATACTCTTAGCTTTATATTTTAACTAGAGGACAGTTTTTAGAAAAAATACAGTTTGATTGCTTGTTTATTAAGTTATGTTGATATCAAAAATAGTTTTTACTTGATGAAATAATACTGATAACACATATCTTTAATACTAAAATCAAATTGCTTAACCCACAAAAAAAGGTATGAAGAAATATGATATAAATATAATATTTTTATCAAAATAAGCAATATTATGAACAACTTCTCAACACTAAACGCAACTAGCACTTTTATTGACATAAACAAAATGAGGGTAACTATTTAACTAATGCAAGGTTTATTTGTTGCCATACTTGATAATATTTTTCATAAAGAATGTTAAAAAATGAGTTGTGCCTCCATATGCGGTTATTCCCCCACTTCTCCTACATAACTTAATTAAGGGAATGCAGAAATAATGAAAAGTAAAGTTTTTTTTCCTGTTTTTTTGGTTTCTTTTTTTTTTTAAATTTGATTTAAAAATTAAAAAAAAATTTTTTATTATGTTTTTAGAAAACTTTCTTATTTTGACTTCAAAAAACTTGAAAAAAAGACTTTAAAATTTAAAATAAAAATAAAAAGAATGCTTTAACAATCCAAAAGACAGGAATATATTTTTGTAAGAAATGTTTCTTTGACATAAAAAATCCTTGAAGCAATATTTTTTGTGACACCATTGTGGTGACATTTTTATACATCATGTGCTTTTATAAATTTAATTCTGATTTTTGTGTGTGTGCTTTAATGTTTAGTAAGCAATATTAATTTTACACACTATTTTATATTGACTTGTTTTTATTTTTGAAGGTAGAAGCTTTGGAGATTTGTTTTATTGCTTTTTGGCTTTTAATTAATTTATATTTAATTAAAATACTTTATGCTTAATAATTTTAAGATTTAGTTGTTAACAAAGATTATTTTTTTAGTGCAATTGAAAGTTTTCATTTAATTGGTTCAATTCATTTTATTTTTTGTGTTGCTTAAAATAAAATGAAAAATAAAATTGCAAAAAATTATTTTTAGACAAATGATGAAAACTCATGACGATAAGTAAGTTTATAATTCAATTTTATTTTATGTTTAAACATTAATTGCATCTTACGTCTACATACTATTCTATTACTTTTAAATTTTTTTTTACTTTTATTGCTTTAAATAAATTTTCTATTTTAGAAAGGAAGATTACCTTATCTTTTTGTTATGAAAAAATCACCAGAAGTAACTTAGTTACTTCTGGTGATTTTTTAGCAGTGGCTTATTTCTGTAACAATAAAAAACATTTTTATGTTAGTTGATCTAAAGCAACAAATTGGTTAACAAACAAAACATATTTACTTATTATATTTAAGAACTCCTCTACCAAGCAATTATATAAAGAAAAAATACTGGACTTAAAGAAACCTGGGCTTTTTATTCAAACTTCCAGGCATCTGCAACTATAAAATATTCTTGATTCTTACACAACAGTGTTGTTTTTAAGCTTTATTGGTTTTTTAACAATGTTAAAAAAATCCATTCATTTTTCGGAAAGCATAATATAAAATTTGCAATTTTTTGTTTTTGTTTTTTGTGTGCGTATGTATTTGCCAATAAAAAAAAAATTTACAATTTTAATTTATAAAAACAAATATTTACATGACTGGGGCTAGAAGAAGACAATCTTAGTCTTACCACCAAGCCCCAGTTGCTCAAGTGAAGTTTAGCTTACCTAAAGTAAATAACTATTGTTAGATAATCTGAAGATAAGTTTGTGATTAATGAGTAAATCTGTCTGAATAATATTTGCTGACAAAAATATATAAATATGATACAAAGCAGTAAACAAATTATTATTTTAGATAATATTAGTTGAAAGCTAAAAAACTTGCTGTTGAGTTAAAATTTTAAAAAGATTTTGGAATTTTAATTCAGCAATCAAACATCTTTATTCTATACATTTCATTTGCCTGCTGGAATAGTTTACAATAGTTCTGTAAACACAAATTTTAACCAAAAAAAAAATGAACTTGGTTATAGAAGATCTTATATATATATATAAAAATTAAAACAATTTGTTAATAGCATGATGTTAATAGCTAATAGCATAAAGAAAGGGAAGCAACATAAGAGAAGCAAAAAGAAAGAAACATGACAGAAGCAACATAAGAGAAGAAACATAAAAGAAAAAAAATGTAAAAAAAGCATCAAAAGTCTAGGAAGTAAAATACTACAATGCATTGCAATATTAATTTAATTCTTGATTAAAAAAAAAAACATTCTTGAATATAAAAAAAAAAATAACTGTTATACAATTCAAAGCTTGTAAGCTTCAACATAATTTTCTATTGATAAAAATTATTAAAAAAATAAATTTTTAATGATGAAGATTAGATTAATTTTGATTTGAATTTATTTAGATTACGTAAAATAAATAAATTCAATTTTTTTTAAAATAATTTCATGCTTCCTACTTTTAATTTCATTTTTCATCAACAAAAGTTAATTAGAATAATAAAAAGTTTAAAAGCACTTTCCATTTCTTATTAGCAACCATTTTTTATTAGCAACCATTTCTTATTAGCAACCATTTCTTATTAGCAACCATTTCTTATTAGCAACCATTTTTTATTAGCAACCATTTTTTATTAGCAACCATTTCTTATTAGCAATCATTTCTTATTAGCAACCATTTCTTAATAGCAACCATTTCTTATTAGCAACCATTTCTTATTAGCAACCATTTCTTAATAGCAACCATTTCTTATTAGCAACCATTTCTTATTAGCAACCATTTCTTATTAGCAACCATTTCTTATTAGCAACCATTTCTTATTAACAACCATTGTGGCTCATCAACAACTATAAAAGAGATTTTTATTGTCTAGCAAGTATTTGAAGTTTTAAATTTTCTTAGTCTGATGCAATTGATGAGCATTAAAAAAATTTATCTGGAGTCAATTTGATTAATTAAGTGTTTTTCAAGGAGCGCTGTCGATTGGTAAATGGATTGTATTAGAAAAAGATATGATCTATTGTTTTTTTTTTATCCTAGGAACTGTCTATAAGAAAGTTAGCTACAGGTAAATTTCTTGAATTAGAAATGGTAATTTTTCATCTCATTTTTAATAATTGAATAATTAGAAATTGATATAAAAAAACTTGATTTTATCTAGTAAGAGTATATACTGAATTAAACCATGAGACAAACCATGTAATTTCAGATTTATTTAATGTTAAAATAATAACTTCTATTGTTTTTTCCACAGCTTATTTACAGAATTATAGCACAGTTAAAATTAAATTAAATTTTTCACAGTTTGCATATATCAAGGAATCAAAATTCTCTTCAATTTTTTTAAATTAACCATATATATTCCATTGAATGTTTAATCATAAAAAATGACAAATGCAATCTGATACATGTAATCTGATATGATCATAAATGCAATCTGTTTTTTAAATTAAATAAAAGTTACTGATGCCCTTACATATGCCCTATATCATCCGAATGCACTACAATATACCATAAATAAATTAGTTTTTATATTTACACTATTATGGTTTTATATAACATTTTTTAGATCACAAATTTAAAATTTTTTACCAACAAAATAAAATTACTCACAATAAACAGCTTGAGCTTGATTATATGGATATGGTGGTGGAGCTTGTGCCTAAAAATAAAGTAATTGTTGTATCTACAAGCAATTAATTTTCGAAAATGATGATTATCAATATGAATACTTTTTAAACTAAGATTTTATACCAAATCAAACCAGAAATCTAAAAAATACAAAACAAAAAAAAAAACATACCGTTGGAGCATACATAGGCTGACCTAAAAGAAAATAAACATTGCATGAAAACTTAATATGCAAACAACACAAATATACACACACAAAAACACGCATATATATATATATATATATATATATATATATATATATATATATATATATATATATATGTATATATATATATATATATATATATATATATATATATATATATATATATATATATATATATATATATATATATATATATATATATATATAAATATATAAATATATATAAACAGAATCACAATTTTATTTAATAATAAAAAGATTAAAACTTGATCAAAAAAATGAAACACCTAAATACAAATTAAAGTTTAAAAATTTGAAAAGTTGAACTTAAATATGAGAGAAAAATTACATTTTTTCCTTCATTCCTTCCTTTAAAACATGTAAATATTAAAATACTCAGAAAGCTTGCTTATTTAGCTTGCTTATTTGCTTATGTTATAAAATACTCAGGAAGCTTGCTTATAATTTTATGCTATAAAAAGCAACTTTATTAGTTGTACAGTATTTAATTTCATAATTTGTTGCAGGACTTTTTTATTCTATTTATTTAGTTGAAATATTTTATAAGTTAATTTAAACACGTAAGTTTTGCTCTAAATAGAATTCAAAAAAATAGCTTTGGAGAAACATTGCGTATTTGCAGATAATCTAAGGTTTATTAAAACTACAGTTAATTTTTTACAGTTAATTTTTTTTATTCTTAGGTGATATTATTTTTCCAGCTTAAACTGTTTTTAATTTAAACTAATAACATTGAATAGACATTTTAATAGAAACCACACACAAATAAAGTTAGTAGTAAAAAAAAGGATATTAAGATTTTCTATCACATCGATTTGTTTATTCTAATTTTTTTTTTTAAGAATGTTTTCCATCTAACTAAATTGCTTATTTATACATATTTATCACACTTATTTATACATATTTATCGATTTGTATTGATTTACGATATAAATGAACTTAAATGCTTCATATATTTGATCAATTTAGTCTCAGTTAATATTTTCTATCCTTTTTAAAATAATTATTGTTATTTTGCATTTTCGCCTTATTTTTTATAAAATAAAAGTTACATATTTCGTGACAATATATATATATATATATATATATATATATATATATATATATATATATATATATAAATATAAAAGTTACATATTTCATTAGAGCCTTAGATGGGCAAGAGTATTTTGTTATACCTTGTTTTTTTATGTTTTATTATATGTTATTATCTAGAATTAAAAAAGTATTTAATAAAAAATTCACCAACTTCATTAAAAATATCTAAAAAATATTCAAAAAACATAACGAGTAGTACATTAAAGAGTTTAATGTTTCTCACCTGACATGGCATATGTAGAAGCACTAGTGTAACAACCCTTAATATTTTTGGTATATTTACATGACCTATTTCATTTATTGCATTAATTTATCCACAGGCTAATTAAAATAAAGTAATGAAATTTATTGAGTTGTAAAAATAGTGATGTCAACAATTTTTAAACGTAATTTGTTAAAAATTAGTAAACATTCAATGAAATATAAAATCAAGCTTACTTTTTCAACTGTCTTAACTATTGTTAAGACAGTTAAGACTTTTATCTATCACAGTCACTTAATGCTGTTGGACGCCTGAGACTTTCTTTATTCCATATGTATGAGGACTATTAATGTAAATTCTAATACAATCCAATGCTACATCCAATGCTACATCCAATGGCTCTAGCCTGTAACCTAAACTAATTTTCGCTAAGTTAGAGAGAACTTTTTTCTCATCCAGATTTAATGGTACAGCACAACCATTAATAATTAATTTGCTACTTTATACTTAATAAAAAGCCTAAATTAAATTTTTGACAGTTCGCAATAGTTTTCAGTTAAATATTTGTCTGCTTTGTGGTGCTTACATCAAATAAATATTCATATAAATATGGTTTGTAAAAAAAACATTTTTTGTAAAAGTGTCTTATAAATATTTTGCATTAAAAAAAGAATTTTTTTAAATAAAAAATTAGGTAAGGTAAATTTTTTAAATTATCATTATTCCTGTATTGTCTAAGCGTTATCATATAATATTAAAATTGTATATATATATATTAGAAAAAACACGTTTTTAAAAATTTATGAAGAAAACTTTTTTTATAAAGTGACTTTTTTCAGCCGCATATTTTTGATGATTTTTTAACTATTTATTTATGTCATTTCTAATCTATAACTATATATTTATGTTTTTCTAATATTTATTAGAACAAAATAAAATTGTTTGATCGTTAAATTGTTTAAAAATTAAAATATTAGTTTATTTCTATTCAGTTATTACTATTATTTCTATTCAGTTATTGCGTTTAGTTAGAGAATATTTGCAAATTTAATACCTCGATGGTGTTACATTTTTAGTGCTTACTTATTTCTATTATAAATGATATAAATAAAACTTAAAATTAGATATTTTCTGTAAGTAATATTTACAAAAACTTTAATGATTAACATATAATAATGAAAGAAAAAGGTTTAAAGAAAAATTCAATTTAAATTGTTTTGTCGCTCTTTTACTTTAATCTATTTATTTAAAAGTCATTTAAAGTCCTTAAAAACTAACATTGTCGTTAAAAGTTAACATAGCCGTTAAAAGTTAACATTGTCTAAAAAAGAACAATTTAATTTGAAATTTGTAAACTTGTTTTGTCTTTTTGTTTTTTCAGCATTACTTTTTCAGAGTCATACTTTGATAGACTTTTAGGATAAAAGATTTTAATTAGAGATTTCATTATTTAATAAATTCAAATATTTAATACACGTATATTTATATTATATACAGTTATAACTTTTATACTTTTAAATGATTTTAACGATATAAAGTAAACAACAAGTTTAATCATTATTCAAATTTATATAAAAGAACAAACTAGTTTAATTTTTGTGCACTTAATTTAGAGTTTAAAAACTGAAACAAATTTATAATTTTCTAAGAGCGATTAACGATAATTTAACGATATAAATTGATAGCGAATTCAATAACGATAGAACTGTAATAATAATGATAAAAATCAGTTTTTAATTTCGTTTTTTGTTTTATTGCCTTAAAATCATAAGTATCCTTTGAAATTCATTCATTTTAATAAAGATTTTGTGTTACAAGAAAAAGTATTTGTAAAAGAAGCACTAATAGTAAGTGAGTAAACTAAATTAAGCCAAAGTGTGCTTTTTTCAGAATTAGAAGAGAAAATATTATCAATAGTTTTTAATAATTATTTCGGTTTGCAAAAATATTTTATAGCTAACCCATAATGCTATATTCAAAAATGACTTGAATGTACAAAAAAAAAGCAAAATGCGAAAGTTTTTTTCAGAAAAAATGGTGAAGGACAATGCAAAATATTCATCGACTGATAAATAGCCTGACTTGCAGCGAAATGCTGCTACATCGACTGAGGGTTTGGCATGGGGCAGCAATATTTTCATTCATTTTCTTCAATTTTTTTCTTTTTCTGAAAGTTCATATTTAATTAATATAATAAAAGTATGGTAACAATTTTTTACATAAATATGCTATAGTAGATATATACATCCATACATATATATATATATATATATATATATATATATATATATATATATATATATATATATATATATATATATACATATATATATATATATTTATGTATAATGCGGTAGTGGTGTAGTGGTTGAGGTCTCGCTTAGGCAACAGGTTCCAAGTTTTATTCCCACCGCATCCCTGGTCGTACCGCGCTCAACTTGTTTCTCCTTACAGCGGCCTTGTTTGTCAAGGTTCGTATTTTATAGAGTTGAGAGAGGGTTATATCCACAAGTTGCCTCCTCATCTGTAGTGGTCTTCCCAGCCTTGGGGAGGTGAATTACAAAAAAAATATATATATACATGCATATATATATATATATATATATATATATATATATATATATATATATATATATATATATATATATATATATATACATATAACAGCCCTCCGAATTAGGGTTGGCATTTGACAATGCTGACCTAACTGCCAACCTAAAAGTGTTTGAGGTTGGCAAAAAATTGCCAACTTTGTTTCTATGGTTTATGGTAAGACCTTTGAATCAAATTTTTTTTGCAGAGGTAATATGTTTTAAAACATTTATTTTTGACAATTTTTATTTAAAAAAGTGTTTTTAATCTTTTTTTAGCTTTTCAAAAAATTCTAAATTTTTTTCATTCTAAAAATATAATACTTCAAAAAGAAAAAAAATAATGGAGAAAAAATAATGAAACTTAATTCATTAACTAGATCAGATATAAAAAGAAGACAACAACAGCAAAAAAACAAAAATAGTAACATGTTTCCAACAAGGAAACATGTTACTATTTTAAGTTTACTTAAAAGGAAAAAAAGACTCTGAAATAAAGTTTTATGCTCACATTTTGATTTATAAGAATTATTCACATTTTGAATAATTCTTTTTAACAAATTCAAAAAACTTTAAAGTTTTTATTCTAGGAACCTAGTTTCAGAATTAATCTTAATTTTAAAAACTTAATAAAAAAGTAATAACAAAAATAAGAAAAAACTAAAAAAAGTAATAACTGATCACTATTATTTATTTCAAAATACTAAGGGTGTTATAAACTACTAGTGGAATTATACTATACCGGGCCATATTATGAAGTATTGGGTAGAGAGCATTTTATGTATGCAAAGAGCGATTTATTTAATAAATAATTTTACGCTAAAAATGTTTTTGTTTGATAATTAAATCTATAGATATTTTTACACAGTATTTCAATGAGTTAATAAACTTTTAATTTAACGGTATTGTAATGAAGTAGTTAATAGTAAACGACCGGGGCTATGGCCGGGGCTAGGTTTGATAACACATAGCCGCGACCGGGGCCAGGTTCATGACCAGGGCTGGATAAATCCTATAAAAATATTATTTTTAATTAAAATTTATGATATGAGTTATAATTAAAAACAATACTTTTATAGGATCTATCAATTTTAATGCAGCCCCAGCTGGGTTTATGACCGGGGCTGCATTAATATTAATAGATCCTATAAAAGTATTGTTTTTAATTATAACTCATATCATAAATTTTAATTAAAAATAACATTTTTAAAGGATCTATCAATATTTATGCAGCGCTGGTCATAAACCTGGCCCTGGTCGCGACTATGTGTTATCAAACCTAGCCCCAGCCATAGCCCCGGTCATTTACTAGTAGTTAACATTTTAAAAACTGCTCACCATTGTGACAAAAGTTTAACTTGCAAATACATAAAATATGCTAATTATTTACAAGTATAATAAATTCAGATAAAATAAAAAATATACAAAGTTTGAACTTTTAAAAAAACTCACTTTTTTAGCAAAATATTGAAATAATCAAAATATTTAGATAAAAAAAGAAAAACTTGTCTATTGTCTTAATACAACATAAATCAATAAAATGTTAAAGAAAAAAAAAAAAAATTAAAATGTTAGCAAAATAATCTAGTAAGCATGTGAATACTCATTTACTTAATTTTGTAAGTTAAATTTGTTCAGGTATTAGAAATACAACAACAATTGGCAATAAAACATTACTTTAAAAAAACTTTACTTTTAACTAGCTTGACTCTTTATAAATTAGTTCTTTAGTTTCTATATAATAACTGATTTTATCACTAGAGAGACGACTTTAATAAAAGCATCTATGCCTAAAATAAACTAGCCAATAAAAAAAATATATTTCTCATATTTAACCATAAAATGCTTAGGTTTAAATTGAATGACTTTTAATTTTGTTATTATATATTGTTCAAAAAACAGATTTTATTTTTTCACCGGAGTTATCTATCTTTTAAACCCATAAGGGTTTTAATGCATATTTTTAATTAATTTTACTAGAAATAAAATTGTTAACATTAAAGATATGTCAAAGGGTATTTAAAATTGTTTAAATAACACAAGCATTATTAACACATTTCAATAACACAAGTGTTTTTCAATCATTTTGCCAAAAAAAAATAAAATTAAAAAAAAAGAAAAAAAATTTTACTTAAAATTGCTGGTTAAAAAATAACCTATTGCTCAGGTTATTTTCCTATATATATTGTATTGTATTAAAAAAAACTTTAAATATTTTACAATATTTAAAGTTTTTTTTAATACAATACAATATTTAAAGTTTTTTTTCTTTCAATAGTCAAAGTTTTTTTTTCTTACAACCTTTAAAGTTTTTAGTTTTTTAGTTTTTTACTTTCTGACTTTTTAAAATAAAAAAGAATTGCTATAACCTGTTGATACCTATTCACCAAATAAAACAAAATCTTTTTTATTCATTTAGTTATAGACAAAACATGACTGTGTCAAATGCCGAGAAAATAAGCAAATACTTTTTTATATTCTTTTAAAACAAAAATCAAAGTTAGCATTCAATAACATCATTACATAGCTACATTTTAACATTTTTTTGAGTTAATTTTTTAATTAAACTAGTTTTGCAATAATTTAGTAAAATCTGATAGTCCGAAAAAATGGCGATACATATGAAAAGCAAATAAAAAGAGTTTTTGATATCCATGATATCAAAAACTCTGTTACGCAAATACATTAAGCAATTTTTATTCACAACAAGGCCTGCTATATAGGTAGACTTGGTCATGAACTACTATTGTTCTTAACAAAAAAATACCTAATACTAGAGAGTGTTTATCTTAAAAAATTTTTTTAAACTGCACGTATTTGCATACAATAACATATATTTGCATACATTTTTAGGTATTTACACTAAGGGTCTGCGTCTTGAAAAAAAAGTTTTGTTAAACTCATTTTAGTAAGACAAGACAATACCAAGACAAGACAAGACAAGACCATTTCAGTCTTGCCTTGAAAAGTCTTGAATGAATCAAGACCAACGTTAAAAAATAACTAGTAATTCAAGAAATAACAAGACTTTTCTTGGTATTTTTTAAATCAAGACTAGACTAATCAACCAGAAAGATTTCTAAGATGAGCTCACAAATTTAGCCTTGTACTAAGGGGTCATCAATAAAGTACGTCACGCTAATTGGGGGTATAGATTATTATATATTCTTACTTAAATGTGCACGGAACTAAAACATTTTTAATTCCGTGCACATTTAGTTCCGTGCACATTTAAGTAAGAATATATAATAATCTAAATAACTAAATAAATATATAATAACTAAGTTAAATAGACTTGCTCATGCTTTTTTTAATAACATTGCATCTATTTCCGTTCTGTAGCTAGCCAAATTTGAACGCAAAAATTGAATTGTCTCAGAATGTTAATCAGTTCAAGTTAAAACTAAATATTTACATACTGAAAACAGTTCTATGATTTTTTTGTGAAAAAATATGATAAATATTTTGAGAAAAAAACTAATTCCTTTCCAAATTTTTAAAAGAAAAATGCACTTGAAGTCTTGTAATTTAGAAAACAATTTCAAGACTTAACTTTTGGTCTTGAAAAGTCTTGTCAAGTCTTGATTTTCTTGAAATTATTTTTATGTAACAAGACCACTTTGAAAAAGTATTGATATGTCTTGAAACATTTCAAGACTATAATGGAATTGTTTTGGTATTGGTATTGAAATAAATTTTTTACAAGACGCAGACCCTTAATTTACACATTTTTGCATGTATTTAAAAAAAATTATACTTTAGTTGTAAAACTTTATCATTTAATTTAATTTTACTAAAAACCTTGCAAAAAATTTGTCATAAATTTTAAAAACACACTAAAGCAAGTTTCTAACCTCCAGGAGGTGCTGGATACCCATAACCTTGAGGAGGAGGATAATATGCCCCATTTTGCATTGGATCTTGAGGATAAAAGCCAGGTTGAGCATAATATCCTGCAGGTTGGTAGTAACCTTGTTGAGGAACAAATGCAGGTTGAGGCGGAGGTGGTGCCATACCATTCTGACGATAACGAGATGCTATAAACAAAAGTTATTGTATTATATAACATAAATAATCGATTGAACATTAACAACAAACACCAGCAAACATTTTTTCTTCTGCTTTTTTGTCACAAATAATTTTTTAGATGCAACTACTTTGTAAACAAAAAAAAACTTAAATCTGAATAAGCGACCAATAATATTAATATTGAGCATATACTATGTAATTTTGTATTTAGATATTTCATGTGCAACAACAATGACTGTATGCCAATAGTTCATTGCATCAACTTTGCTTTTTAAGATAAAGGAAAAACAGTAGTGATTGAATAAGGAAAAAGTTATTAATATCTATTCCAATTTTAGATACAAAAATTAATGAGAAAACTTGCCATAAAAAAATAAAAAATAAAAAAATAAAGATTATTTATTCTTTAGTTAAAGTCTATTTTGATCTAAACCAACTTTACTAAAATAATGATAAAAACTTTAGTAAAAATTAATTCTCACATTGATTGACTGCTCTTTGAAATTGGTCAGCAAATTCAATAGCACCACCTTTTGGGAATACAATTTTGAAATTAGCATTTCCTTCCCAACCTCCTAAAAAGTAACATTTTAAATCACAAAATAAGATTTGTTTAGCAACAATACCTTTTAAATACAAAGAGATTTAAAAGTAAAAAAGAAAACCTTAAAAATGTAAATTAAACTCAAACCATTTGTTTTTGCAAAATTATTAAAAAAAACAAAAAAAAACAAAAAACAAACAAATTCATAGAAATTCAAGGAATATATGAATTAGCATTTTTAAAAAAGGTGGATTAGCTAAAAAAAAAAGGTGAACTGGATTTTGAAAAAACCCAAACAATTTTTTTTTGCAGAATTATTCAAAAACAAACTAACAACCAAATTCTTAGAAATTCAAGGAATATATGTTAAATTAAAAGGTAGCTCAAAACGTTTTGAGTAAATCTTCTGATTTAAAAAACTTATAAACCTTAAAAACTATTTTAATATATTCATATAACTTCAACAAACCATTTGGTTCAGATTTAACAAATCCTTTTAGGAAGTTTGCTCCAAATATTGGCTGCTTTACCTAAAATAAAAAATTACACTAAATCTTTATCTTCATATTTCTATCCCTAAAAGATTATTACAAAATTAATGGTACAACAAAAAACGTAAACAAAAAGCGTAAATATGAATTAACAGTTAAGTTAGGAGTTATTAGAAATTAAAGAATATTACTAAATTCCTAAAGAGCAAGAAAACAGTTGATAACTTAAAAATTGTAGTTTGTACGAGATGCGAAAATATGAAGACAGAAGAGAGTTCCAACGCATTAATGTGTGCAGAAAAAAACTAGACAAAAGTTTTTAGAGCATGATGGAACAAAAAGAGTAAAAAAATGCACCTTTACTAAACAACAAATCAAATGAGATTTTGTTTTGGTTGATAGATTAAAAGATAATAGCTTTTTTGAGCAACGACTATTAAAGTATTTGTAAAAATAGAAAGAAATGCAACTTTGCAACAATGGGACAGAGGCTCAATCTTGTATGTTTTTGGACCTTGCATTGCACAGAAAGGACATTATTAGAAGAACCAGCTTAAATAAAACATCAGTATTTCATATACAAAGGAAAAATAAGAGATTTCTAGAGGCAGAAAATAGAATCAAAATTAAGAAAATAGTGAACACGAAATAAGAGACAACTTTAGCAAATATTTACGTAGCAATGGATTGTATATATAGTTTTCATGAGAGGCCAGTTGTGAACAATAACCTGAAAAGTGGAAATTAGAAGACTCAATAAGGGTGTCATTCATTTAAAGTTTTATTTGGGTTCAAACTCACAAGCTACTGCAAGCCCCAAGCTGTCACATAAAAGCTCATATTAAAAATTGACTGTTTTATGCATTTTTTTTTTTTTTAAAGAGTGGAGTGTTCAGATGTGTCATCAACAAATAAGGTCAATTTAGATATAAGTTTTCTAGAAAGATCATTAATATATATGAGAAATAATACAGGAAAAAGGATAGAATCTTGAGGCACCCCAAAAGTTACTGGAAATGAACTTGACCTCTGAGGATAATTTGAATGCTAGAAAGAAATGTTTTATTAACATCACAAACTTTCCCAGACACACTATATGAAGCAAGCTTATGGAGAAGTCAAGATATGTCAAGAATAATAGCCATTGACTCATTGCCTCCATCTAATGCACATTAAAGCCTTTGTGTTACAACAGTCAACAACAAAAACTATTGTTAATTATCAGTTAGCAAGTCAGCTGTAGAACAGAGATTTATAGAGAGTAAATTTTTAGACTTAATATGATATAGAAGAAGTTTGTTAATTAAGACTTAATATGAGATAGTAGAAGTTTGTTAATTAAAAGTCCTTGCTAACAATCGAGATAACACTGGTTGGGAAAAAGCAACCAATTGCAGATTTTTATTTTATTAC
Organism: Hydra vulgaris; assembly: GCF_038396675.1. Lineage (NCBI taxonomy): Eukaryota > Metazoa > Cnidaria > Hydrozoa > Anthoathecata > Hydridae > Hydra > Hydra vulgaris. Next base: position 46,913,043 of record NC_088927.1, on the reverse strand, counting down.
TTTTCCTTATTGGAAAAGCAAAAGTACAAATAATAACAGGATTCACTACTCACTTTACTTTTTATTATTGTCTTGGAAACTAAAGAGTTGTATTAAAGATTTAAAAAATTGCAAAGTAATGGTTTACTACAGAAGTTATTCTATGCAGACAATTTATAATTGTTTACAATAATATTTATTCTATGCAGATGATTACAGAGGCAGAAGATAAATTAAAACTAAGATTTCAGTGTTAGAAAGAATGACAATAAAATGCATTAAGGAATGATGGAATGAAAAAAACTCAGGATAAACATAAATACAACCAAAATTATCTGCTGTAAAATCAAGAATGAGCATGCAAATATTACTGGAAAGTAGCCGTGGGGAGTGTGTAGGAAATTTCTTATTTAAGTGATTAAGTAATAATAACTTAATCACCTTAAATAAGTTAAATGAAATTTTGAAATTGATACTGAAATTTAACTGAATGCCAAATTTCTATTTCCATTTTAGCACCAATGTTGAAGCTAAAGTCATCTTTGCCTTTTGTAATCTGAATTTTAACAAATGTTTGCCTGTCTTTTGACAATAACGATTTTTTACTTTGGTGTATTATATAATTAAAAAAAAATGTATAAAAAAAAAAAATAAAGAATTGCATGATCAGCAAAGTGACCATTTTTAATTTCATATTGTTTGTTAAAAAGAACATTATTTGATTTTTAAAAGTAGAATAATCTGCTGTACATTACATACTTAAGCACTTAAAAAAAGCAAAAAAGCCAATTTTAGAATCGGTATGACATGAGCTTTGCAAGAGAATCTAAATAGTGGCATTGTTAAACAAAGTTGTTAAAGAAAGTATTTTATTACTATGCTGCTTGTCTCATCTTTTTCTAACAACTAGTTTTCTAGCAACTTTTGGAAACCCTCCTTTCTTTCACCACCAGATTTGTGTTTGATTGATTTTGTTTGAGAAATACATTGAGTAACACGGCTAACAGTGTAGGATATATTTGCAATACTTTTGTTATTGAATTGAAGCTTGTTGTATTTGGATTTTTCAAAAATTTGTGCGTTATTTGTTCTCGAACTTTTTATAATTTTGTCATTTTTAAAACCAGTTTTAAGTTAAATGGGAAAACTAAACATTTTTTTGAAACTGGAACATGTTGTAAACAAAATGCAAACAAAATTCAAAACTTAAAAAAGCAACCACTGAGAGAAAAGACACATTTATTCATTAACATTTATTTCTTGTACAAGCTTTAGAAACATTCACTGTGCTAACAAGATAAAACAAAAAAGATACAAATGACTTCAGAGTAACTAAAACACAGATGTTTCTCAAGTTTTAAAAACTTGTTTTTCTTTTTAAAAAAATTGGCAGTTTTAATGTATTATTCATAGTTGTTCTCAGAACTCTTTCTGTTGTTTTTCAGACTTATATTTATTATGACTCTTATAGTCAAAAACAAAGTGTTAAAAACAGGGGGTTATATTATTAAAAAACAATGCAAAACAAATCGTTCAAAATTGTTTGCTGCCTATAAGGTAGCAGTAACAATAAAATTACAAAATGAAGTTAATTGCTTCTTTATAACATGTCAAAAAAAGACATTACTTTGAGAAGGCTGTGGTTGGAACCAAAGGTTTTATTTGGAAGAGTAAAATGTATGAGCTAATATTGGCAAGTGCATAAATTGATGGTGACTATTGGCAGCTCAGAAATCTTTACATATCATAAATCTTTCAATACTTTTTTTATTTTAGCTTTATCATAATATGTCATTTATGCAATATAGAAGATCAAAATTGACAATTTTAAAGTTTTATTGATTTGTTAAAAAAATATATTTTCTTTACTTTGTTACATATTTAACTATATTATTTAACTAACTAATAAACTTGTTAAAAAAATATATGCTTATTTGCATATTTATATTATTTAATAATTATTAATCCTATAATATTTTTATACTGAACTTAATGCTGCAGCCAATACTCATTTTTGTGTATACACAGAATGTGTATTACACCCGAGTTAATGGCAAGAAAAAGTTGCAGCACTTTTTTTTTAAGAAAATGCAAAATTGACTTTAGATTGCCATGACTATTGCTTTTGATGGTTCAATTGGTTACTTACCCCTATGGGTAATTAGTAAAGTGTGCACATTTAACACACATTAAAGAGACACCTTTTTTTCTTATAGCAAAAAAAATTTTAAATTCGAAATTTTATTTAAAAAAATTAATTATACGGGCAAGGGTCCTAATAAGTTGCAGATGGTCTGGAAAAAAATTTAATAAAAAGTTAAGTTAAACTTAAGTTCGTACCTGTTTTTTTTTTTTTATAGAAGTTTACAACTTTACAATAAGAAGTTGTAAGGCATTGAACATATATTGTTAACTCAAAACAAAGATTTGACATTTTTTATTTTCTACCACTTACTTAAAATTATTGAAATAAAACAGCTATATAAAGAACAAGTATAGAAATGGAATAGACATTCTATGGAATAGACTTACATGACACATGGACATTCTATGGAATAGACTTACATGACACATTACATTATACGGGTCATGGTAATTCTACATATTTTTAAGTCTAATTCAAAAAGTTTTTTAAACTTTTTATACTGATTATAATTAAGCAACACATTTCAAGCAGGTATAAATATTATTTAAAGGGAAAAAAAAACGAAATGTGGTTGTTCTCGATGTGCTGGTAATAAAAATTTTCTGATATGTGGTTCGATTTATAAAAGATCCAAAAGGGATCCCATATAATGATTTTTTTACCCAGAATAAAAAAAGCTTAAATTTAAAAAAAAATTTTTAAGATTTTAAATTCGAACTTTTATTTAAAAAAAAATAATTATAGGGGCAAGGGTGCTAATAAGTTGCAGATGGTCTGGAAAAAAATTTAATAAAAAGTTAAGTTAAATGTTTTCCATAATATATAAAAACCTTTAATTAAAAGTTATTTTGAAATATGGAGGTTATTTAAAATATAAATATATATATATATATATATATATATATATATATATATATATATATATATATATATATATATACATAAAATAAAACATACTTTTATATATAAATATAATATGATATAAATATATTATGATATAAATATATTATAATATAAATATATATAAATAATACATACTTTTTAAATATAAATATAAATAATATAAACATTTAAATATAAACATAAAAAAATACATACTTTTTAAATAAAAATGATTAATATTTTATATAGAATATTCTTTGATAATTTAACATCTTGATAAATAAACATTTTGGTAAAATAATAAACATTGATCAAAAGAAATTTTTAAATTTATTTAAAAGAGTTTTGCATAATACAAAATCATTAGAAAAATTATTAGAAAAAAGTTTTGAAGTTGTTTATTTCAAATGCATACTATGAACATTTCAAATAATTTTCTTTAAGACTTTGAGTTTTATTTTAGTAATTTATAATTATTTTTTTTATATTCTCTTTAACTAATTATTACTTTTTTTATGTTTAGTTTAGCTTAATTTTGTTCTGCAAATTTTCAAAACATGCAAAAAGTCATGCTCAAGTTGTCTTAAGAAAATTGAAGTGTGGACAAAGAAGACGTCCAACTGCACACGCTTCCTGTGACAACCCAGCTAACCCAAACCCTTAGTTGATGTAGTGATACTCTCTTCATTGTTAATGCCAGGAACAACACCTGGTTGTAAAAAATTGCTTGCACATTAAATGCCCTTTTTTTTTTAATTATATAAATAAATAACATGTATTAATAATATTAACCTCAACATTTCTTATTCCTTGAAAATCCATTGAAAATGTCTGGTAGCCTTTGGCAGAAGAACTATTCACAAAGATAAGCTAAAATGTTAACATTTTAAAAATTAACATTTATTAGATATACAAACAACAAATAAAATAAATAAATAAAATAAATAAGTTGATTAGATGTTGATCTTAATTATCTGATAAACATAAACAATAATAAATAAAAAATTATATATTATATTGTATTATACATTATATAGTATTATACATTATATAGTATTATACATTATATAATAAACAATGATAAATAAAAAATTATATATTATATTGTATTATACATTACATAGTTGTATTATACACATAGAATTCTTTTTAAATAATAAAATACAAAATTGTATTAATATTCTTTAATAAGTTAAAATTTTGGAAAAAAAAATTTTTTTAAGTGGACATAAAAAATTTTACAATTTTAAAAACATTTATTTCCTACCTAAAATTAACAAAATTAATTTCAAAATTGCAAATTTCTCATAAATTTAAAACACAATCTAAATAAATTTATTCATGAATAAATTTATTTATTCATGAATAAATAAATTTACGTCAACTTAAACTCCAAAAATATAATAACTCATGCTATTCAATTTTTTTTTTGAGAAAGCACAAGTTTTTTCTTAATAAAATGGAATAACATAATGTGGAATCTGAAACTTTCAAGACAGTTGCTATTATTTCTAAATAAAAAATCAAAAGTGTCTCACACAATTCTTGGGTAGTCTATATTTATTGTTTAAAACAAATTCACTTCCAACTCTTAAGGTTCTAAGCAAATTAAATTAGAAGTTACTAAGAAAAAAAAAGATTTTAAGAACAAGGAAACAAAACATGACTATGTCAAAAATAAAACTAGCTCCTTCATGCACAAAAAAAAAAAAAATTTGTATATGAAGGAACAGCTCAATAGTAAACAAGTAAAATAGACAACTATGTGAGGCTTACGCTTGGGTCAATCAAATGGTCAAAATCAAAAGTGTAGGCAATATCCCGATGGCAATTTAAACGAGCTAGATGATTCAATCGCTCTTGAGACATTGTAGAATGCATATAAGTCTTTAGCCTACTAAGACAAAAAAAACAGTGCTCACACACCCAGGAGGTGACAGGCACACGTAGTAAAATCTTCATCAACTTTACAAACTCAGGAAACAGTGAAATTAGTTAAGAAAGGACACCATCATGCTCTACAAGATTGATCCCAACTGATTCAAAATCATTTAGTTGAATATTCTTAAATTTGGCATGTTCCACGAATATATCACAATGTAGCTTTAGCCATCTATAATCATGAAAGTCTTTGTGAAAAGCCTGCATCCCATTAGACTTTGAAGCAATTATCACCCCGGGCTACAGTTAACTCCTCCTTAAGCATGTTGATAGTATTTTTTGCTTTGCAAAAATTAAGCTTGTTTCTCTGCCCAGCGACCTTGTTTGTCAAGGTTCGTGTATCGGAGTTATAGAGTTGAGAGAGGGTTATAACCACAATTAAGAAGCCTCTTCTTCTGTAGTGGCCTTCTCAGTCTTGGAGAGGTGAATTAACAAAACAAAACAAAACAAAAGAAAAAAAACCTGCATGCCTAAAATGTTTTTCAATAAAGGTTTAATATTATTTGCTTAAAATATTATATATATATATATATATATATATATATATATATATATATATATATATATATATATATATATAAAACACTATATTACTATGAAAGAAAACAATATTACCTCGACTATCGTGAAAATCATGGGCAAATTTTCAAAAATGTATCAAACTTACAAAAAAATTCCAGATAACCCGGCTGAATTATCAGAATGATTTTCAAAATCCTCTAACCATCAAAAGTTGCAGTAATTAAAAAATTCATTGATGAATTTTCAATTAACTTTTATAGTTGATTTTCAAAAATCACATTTTTAACTCTAAATTTTTAAGGACTACAATTTTTACTGATATCGCAAAAACTTGTTTCAAGTAATAAAAGATTTTGACCCATCATTAAAAAAAATGACAATATTAGGTGATTTTTGGAAAATATACACATAATCGGTCGGTCGCCAGAAGGGTGACTGAAAGTAATTAGTTTATTAATTTTGGTCGCCTGCCAACTTTTTGAGTTGCCAATTGCTATTTTTTATAAAAAATTTCACATTCAGAGAATTTCTCCCATATTCTAGTCATATTTCATTATATCATTTATATCTTGTGTAGACTATATTAGTCTAGAAATAGTTGAACTATATTAGTCTAGAAATAATTTGCATAAATAAAGATGATATTGTAAAATATTATTAGCATTCACTTTTCTACTTTCAGATAAAGTACATGCTGATATATACGCCATAATATATAATAAATAATACTTATTTTTTATTAGAAAAAAAAAATTTTTAATTTCCTTTTGCTTATAATAATCTATGATGTGTCTATTTTATGTAATGAATTAGTTAGCAGACAATTAGAAATAACTTCTTTAATAAAAACTGCAACTAAACTTTACATTCAACATTTTACTATTTAACATTTCTTCAATGGTAAATTAAAATTTTTTAAATCATATTTAATTGGAAGTTTTTTAAAATTAAAATTTTTTTTTATAAAAAACTTTTTTCTTTTTTAAATTTGCAGTTGCGGTTAAATGCGATTTTTTATGACCTAATTCCTTTTGAACGTCACATAAATTATGTTAAAAGATAATTAAAATATTCCAAATAAAATTTTTTTTGGCCTAACTGAACAATTTTAACATTTACATTTTACAAAAAAGTTTTCCCTTAACTGAACGCTTTTGACATTTTTTTAGGCAAATTTAGTTCTATTACTTTATCTCTAAATTTTTTAATAAAATTTGTAAAAAGATATAATTAGTATTTTTGTTTAAATTATACAACTTTTCAGTTTTTATTTAGGAAGAATTTTATTAAATATGTTTAAAGGCTCGTATAAATTTTTATGCTCAAGTTTACAATAGAAATTGCGTAAAACAAACTTTGACACTTTAAAAGTATAGTTTTATTATCATTTTAGAATTTAAAAAAAAACTGCATTTTATCTACCAATAAAAATTAGTAGTCGCTCTTTCGGATGACTTGATTGCATCAAAAGAATATTTTTGGTCGCCTTTCACAAAATTTGGTCGTCTGGTACCGCTGGGCAACCACAAGTGTACATCTCTGATATATAGTCATATATATATATATATGAATATATATATATGAATATATATATATATATATATATATATATATATATATATATATATATATATATATATATATATATATATATATATATATATATTTAGTCATGGACAAGAAAGGTGTACGATCACACTCTAATTTTGACAATGCATGTAATTGTTTTTTTTTAAAACTTGACCATTATTTTTGTATTCGATGACATCTACTCAAATCAGGATTAAGAGGGTGTGTTGCAATTCGAAAACCATTATTACAACTTAAATATGCAAAACAACACAAAAATTGGGCCCAGGAAATGTTTAATCGGGTTCTGTACACCGATGAGTCCAAAATTAAAATTTTTGGAACAAAAAGACGCCAATATTTTCGAAGAAGAATTAGTGAAGCCTGTCAGCCCGGAGTAGGTGATTTGATCAAAATAGAGGGGCGACTCATCGGGGAACGTTATGTGGATATCCTAAGGCACCATGCTGTATCTTCCATAATGAAACTAATAGGTCATTATTTTGTTCTGCAGCAGGACAATGACCCAAAACATTGTTCCCGAGTGGCAAAAAATTATTTAAATGAAATGGCAGAGGAAGGAGTATTGGAATTAATGACCTAGCCTCCATATAGTCCAGATTTAAATATAGAACCTAGAGTCTAAGATTTAAATACCTAAAGTCCAGACTTTAAAACCTAAAGTCCAGATTTAAATATAGAAACCTAGAGTCCAGATTTAAATATATTTAAGCATATTTGGGATTACCTGGACAGAAAGAAGGTCGAACATGCTCCCCAAAATGCTAAAGAATGTTTTGAAGTACTTCAGAGAAGAGAATGGCACAACGTATCCCAGGATTTTATGACTAAACTGTATGAATCTATTCCCTGGCAAATATCGGCTGTGATTAAGGCAAATTCAGGACATAGTAGATATTAGGAGTTTTTTATGAAGTTTGACATTAAAAAGTTCGTAACTGTTCCATATTTTGTGTAAATTATATGTGTTTTAATAAGTTTATAATATAGAACTACAAACTTAAATATAAGAGAAAAATTCTCCTGGATTTTTTGAAAAAATGTAAGTAGTTTAAAACATATTTACAGTACTATATATATATATATATATATATATATATATATATATATATATATATATATATATATATATATATATATATATATATATATATATATATATATATATATATACATATCACATAATGTCTACCCTAACTAATTGATGAACTGCGGTGGTGACAACTTTTGTAACAACTTTTTGCATATGAAATAAAGCAGTTTCATGTAGAAACACCCTTTTATTTATAAAAATCTTTTTTTATTGACCATAAAGATTGTGTTTATGTGCACCTGTCGCCCACTATGTTACACCCAACAGCTTAAGGTTGCTATCATTTTGTGGGTTATTCTTGCACCTATCTTTTGATACCAAGTTATAAGAATTTTGATAAGAATCGACAAGTTATGATAATTTTAGTTGAAAATTTTTTTTTGCTTCTGATTTATTAGGAAGTTCATAAATCAGAAATTTGTCACTTACCAAGTATAACTTTTTACAGAACTGTCTGATTTTGATAATTTTTTCACTTTTGAAAAATTAAATTGGAGGCCTTTCTAATGATATATAATAATCTAATATTTAATTTATGCAAAATTTTTATGTCACATACCTATTATAAACGGTTTTATAATGAATTTATGAACAAAATAATAAATAAAAGTAATAAAATAAGACAATTTAAAAAAAAAAATTTATTTTATTCATTGACAATACTTTTTTTCTGTTTGGAACATTTCTTTATCAAAAAACCTTACCTTGAGATTTGTAATAAACATGTCTCCTGTGTAGTTCCCAATTAAGTTTGATGGAACCCTATCACCTTCAAGACTAAAATCGACTCCATCTTGATGGTAGACAACACTGAATAAAAGTATATGATAAATTAATCATAATAAATTTCATCAAAGGAATTTCAATATAATATAAATAAAATTATTTTTTAGAAAAGCTACTAAGTTTACTTAGAAAGTTCCGATAGAAGCATTTTAAAAATGGCAATTGATAATAAAAATTAGACTGTTATTTGTTGCAATTAGTTGTTTAAATGCACTGTATTTTATTTTATATACAAATACATCAGAGAACAAGTTGTTCGACAATCCATTGACTAATTATGAACTATATTTACACAATTTTATACAATTACATTACACTATTAATAAACTATAATGACAAAATTTTTCTACTTTAATTTACTAATGAGTTCATAATTTAAAAAGAAAACAGATACACCATTTTAGAAAATTGTATAAATGGGAAACTAAAGTATTATTATAAGTAAAGCAAAAAATCTTCTGACAATTCTTTATTATTGATATTTACAATAATGTTAATGTTTGATAACAAAGATTTGTATCAATAAAATTTTAAATGACAGATACATTTCAATAAATACCAAGTTTGAGCATACAAATAAAACTTACTAATCTCCTTGTAAAGTTAATCTTCCACCGTTTGCCTGCACTGCATTTACAGACATTATTGATAATAATAAAAATTCATAAGATATGATACAATGCTGTTCAACTAATATTAAATGCTTTCGTTTTTGCAAAAAAATATAATTTTTTATATAATTCTTGGTCCCACGCACTAAATTATCACTACTATTATTGAAGGCTTTTATTTAACTTGACGAAGAAGCCAAACGCTTACATCATTTTTTAATGTTGAGTTGTTGTCAATTTTACGAAAAAGAAAATATCACGATTGCGTAAAAAAAGTCATTTATGTAACTGCGGTGAAGGCGATATCACCTTTAAAATGTTTCATTTTTTGCAAACCAATAAACGTTAAAATTTATTATCATTACTCTTGATAATAATATTTTATCAATTAACACAAAAAAATATTTTTTAAGGTAATATTTTTTAAATTAGTTAAAACACAATAATTTTCATATTGGTTAAATAATATTAGTTACAGTTATTGTCAACAATAATTTCTTTGTTTTCACCTATACAAAAAAATTACAAAAAAAGAAAAAAAGAAAAAAAAAGAAAAAAAAAAGAAAAAATTTATCGCAAAAAAGCCACTAAATAAAAAAAGGGTTTGTAAGTTCATATGATTATTAAGGGTGTTAAAAAAAAAAAATTTCAAAACGCGAATACACAAGAAGCCAAATTTGGGGCGAATATAAAAAAAATACGATTACAAAAAAAAAAATTCCAGAAATATTGACTGTTACCTTGTCCTCTAGCGGCAAAATATCCCCAAAAATGCCCCAAATTGTTTCTAAATTATTTGGCTTTGAGCACAAGGTAAATCTCAAAATTTTGTAAAATTTTTATTCCAATGTAATTTTATTGGTTTTAAGTTTTTTATTAGATTGTTGTGTATCCTCGTCTTTTCATTATTATTGTTTATATGAAAAAATAATTTCACAAAAAAATATTTCAGCGCAAATGCGCAAAAAAAAAAGAATTTTTTTTGCGTTAATTATGCGAAATCTTTCTTTTATTTTAAACAATACTTATGAAAAAACCAAAATAAACAACAATCTAAATAAAAATTTGGACTATTATGATCACATTAGAAAAAAAAATTTAAAGTAATATTGAGATTTACCTTGCGGTCAAAGCCAAATGATTTAGGAACAATTTAGGCATTTTTCGGGGTATTTTGCCGCTTGAGCACAAAGTAAACGCCAATATTTTCGGAATTTTGTTTTTGTAATCGCATTTTTTTTATATTTGCCCCAAATTTGGCTTCTTGTGTATTCACGTTTTAAAAATTCTGTTTTTTTGAACATCCCTAATAAATATTGAGACAAATCCACTTCTCTTAGAACTCATTTTAATTTAAAGAAAACACATAAACTTGAAAGATATTTTAATTTAGAGAAAACACATAAACTTGCACGATAAATATATATAAATACTATTTATTTACAATTTATGATTCAAATTATGATTCAAATGTCGCTTTCTCCGACTTAAAACAAATTCAATCTATATCATTAAGATAATAAAAACATCGCCCAAGCGATTTTTTAATGCTTCGAATATGATGTTTTCAAGCCTTGTCAGTGTTGAATTAAAGGGGAGCTATAACCCCAAACGCCCACGGTTTTGATTTAAAATCAAAAATTTTTTTAAAAGAAACTCTGAAAATAAATTATTTGATTAATGACAAGGAATAGAGCCTCCTGCTTTAAAATAGCCCCAGGCCTCGAAAAGTCCTAATCCGTCACTAGGAATTGTATAAACTTTAAACTTGTTTGTTCATACTTACATCAATTGAGAGTGTTTTTTTGCAAAAAAGACGCATTGATGGAAGTCAGGGAACAAAAGTACCCGAATAGATTTTGACTAAAAAGGTGTTTTATTATACAAGCCTTTTTAAAAAGCCAAGGTAGAATGCAAGAAGCAAACCTGAGTGAAGTTCAACTTAAATTCTAACTTTCTCAAGTAAGACTTTAAAAATTAACTTTGAAGCAATTTGTGCTTTTTCAAGTAGCATTTTTAAGTTTAACTTAAAAACGGTCGGTTTTTAAGTATAACATAAGTTTAAGTTTGCTCTACGTATTCACTCAAATTTTATGTTTGAAGCATAACTTCAAGTTTCAAATTCGCTTCTTGCATTCCACCCTAAGTTTCCAGCTTGCTTTCAACAAACTGTGCTTACTTTAAATACATGTGTGCGCTTACTTTAAATACATGAGATCCAGGGTTCAATGCAATCTTTTTAGCTTAGATTTATTGTTATTTCGAATAATTTGAACTGTTTCTTATTGATATTATAAATTGGTTATAGTTTTGGTTTATAGTTAACTTTTACACTTTCAAAAAATTTGTGTTTTAGTTAATTCAAAAATATAATAGTGAAATTTATTAGAAACGTACGTCTGCATTAGATTTCTGCTTTCACGTGCCAGTCTTAAAACTTCTTAAGTTTTAAGAACTTTTCTAATCTCACAGCATAACAAAAGTACATTATAATTTTTAGATTTCATAACAGTACAGTAATTAGAACAATGAGAAAATAACTTACTACTTTTGGAGTTTGAAGATGGTTTTTAAAATGTTTAAAACCGAACACCAATATAAAATATTTGTTGTAGTAACAATAACTATTTAACTAACTCTTTTGTAAAAGTTAATTAAATACTTAAATATTTCTCTTCTCCTGCACATAACAAGTTAACTTTTAAAAAATTCAGTATTTCGCGTTAACAAAAAAATATATCATAAGTTACCTTTGATTTAAAAAAATACTCATTGAAGTTGAAACGTTGTTCTAAAATATGACAAAAAATTTACTCGAAATTTTTATAAAGTTTGGCCTTTAGTACCTAGTATTATTTAGTATTTAGCACTGAACTATTTTAAAAAGGAGGTTGGAAATTTAAAAAAACATAGATTTTTGGTTCAGACAACCTGCAAAAACTAGTTATTTTATGAACATAGGCCCCGATTTTAAATCAATATATGTACACTTGTTTTAGAAATAACCATAAAAAACTTACCTTTTATTAAAAGGCATTCTGATTTGCTAAAATCTTAAGCCAATGTGTGTATACTCCGACAGAAACTAACTTAATATTTAAAATAATAAAATAAAAATAAAAATTCATATATATTCATTTATATTTTATTGAACCAAAAATTGAAAATTAAAAGTTTTTATAATTTTTCAAAATTAGGTTAGGTGTCACTCATATAGTTAAAAACTAGTCATCGCAGTGACACCTAAATAAAATAAACAAACAAAAACAAAAAAATTCAACAGTAATATTAATAAATGAAAGCAAGTGTAGATTAAATTAATTATAAAAAATAATGATTAAGCTATAATAAATAATATAAGAAGAAGAAAAAAAAAAAGAGAATACTCAATTGATAACAACAATAAAAATCATTAGCAACAACAGCACAAATAATAAGATAACTATACTAAGATAATGCAAAAACTAGGATGATGCAATATTAACATAGAAATTTTTATTAATTACATTGCACAACAAAAACAACAAAATTATTTGTATCTTAAACTTTTTTATTCAAAAATGTAATAATTTTAGGCTAATAAAAATGAAAAAGACAACGAAAATACTTTATTAGCACTATTTTTGAAATATTACCCAGCGGATATTGGACGCCTTAAAAAGTCCAACGGACGTCGAGAAGACGTCCAGACGTCCAATAATCGCCTGTTAGACGTCTTAGGACGTCTGATGTCCACTGGGTAAATAGCAATAAGTTTATAATTCAGTTAATTCGCCATAGAGCAATATCACATAAATTACACGTTCTAAAAACATTAAAAAAACACTTCACCAAATTTTTATGAATAATTAAATTATTATAGAAACAAAAAGTTTTTTAGCTACAAGTTGTATTGGTATGAAATTTAAAATTTACCGAAAGGTTTTTTTTTTTTATTTATTATTTATACATGTTTTATTTTACAGCTACAAAGTAATTACAAGTTACCAATCACTGATTGGCAGTAAAGATATACAAATTTAAATCATAAATATAAAGTTCAAAATATACGAGGTAAATAAAAATATAGTTGCTTACAACTCCGAGACATGAATAAAATAAATACCAATAACAACAATATAATAACGTGTAAGTAAAAATAATCCGAGAAATATATCTCTATATTACTCCAATTAAAATAAAAAATACAATAAATAAAAATAACCTGCTGATTTTTTGGAGGAGAGTTTAGATGTTTCACTATAAGTTAATGTACCACATTTTAAGATAATGTTAGTGTATAAATATGATAAAAAAAAAATTTGCGTAAGATTGATAAGAAGAAATACTTATTTGTAGTCATAGGAAGCTCGCAGAAGACTTAAGTCAGTCTTGTCATCGAGTACCTATTTCTTAGACGTGTAATACACATAAAAAATCAGTTGCATACGTGGTATATATATACGTGTTACATATATACCTTGTTATTAATATTATTTTTATTATCGATTTGTATTAAAAGTTAAGTTACTTTTATTAATTTATTCAAATTTAAAAAAATTCCTTACAGTTGTTTAATTTGATTATTGTAGTTTTTAGCTTTTTTTTCAGAGAGTATTCGTTGTTTAAGTTTAATAGTGATTCGTTTCTGGAAACTAATTTGTTAAATAAATAGGGACCACGATATGTAACTAAGAATTTTAAAAATCTCGTTGTTTCAAAAAGTCTTAAAGTTGCCTGTTGCTCTTGTATTGTATTTATTTATATTGTTTTTAAAAAAGTGTGCTGTAAAATGCTCTGGAACCAGACTTAGTTTATATTTAAACATGAAAAATATATTTTGAAAAGTATTTATTTGGAGTATATTAAGTGCGTTCATTTGTTCCAGTAAGGGTTGAGCATGAGTAAATTTACTTTTGTTGTATACTAGTCTTGAAGCGTGTTTTTGACGTAAGTAAAGTGGTTGTAACTTAGATTTGTGGGTACTGCCCCATGCTATAATGGCATACATGAGATAGCTATGCATGAATGAGAAGTAGATAAGTTTGAGACTTTTTTGTGATAAAAATGGTCTTGCCTTGTAAAGTAAACCTATGTTCTTTGATATTTTTGTGTTTATGTAGTTTATGTAGGGTTTCCAGGAGATGTGTTCATCAATTAGAACTCCTAAAAACTTTGTATTCAGAGCTCTTTTGATGGATATATTTTCTATATTAATTGTTGGTAGGTTCAGGGGTATTTTTTTAATTTTTTGTTAGTTTTTAATAGTTGATTAGAGTGAAATAGTATATACTTAGTTTTTTCTATATTGATAGACAGTTTATTTGATTTAAACCATATGTTAACTTTTTTTAGTTCAACATTTATTTTTTTATAGAGGTCTTCGATTGCCTTTGACGAGTAAAATAAGTTTGTATCGTCGGCAAACATTATAGTTTTAAAGATATTAGAGGCGTTTGGAAGATCGTTTATATAAATAAGAAACAAAAGAGGAGCAAGAATGGAACCTTGGGGTACACCATGTTTTGTTTTTAGTAAATTTAAGTTTTAATTTTTTTAAATTCGAAACGTTTGTTTCAAAAACGCTTTTAGAAGCGCTATCCTTTTAATAAAGGATGTAGGTTTGTTATTGCAAAAAAACACTTAAGCTAAATGGTCTTCCAAAAAAACTAAACTATCATCATCAAGATATTACTAAAGAATCTATAATTGCTAAAACATTTAATGAGGTGTTTGTCAATGCAGGTTTAAATTTAGCATCAAAATTAAAACACAGTGAGTTTAACAAGGAGAAATACTTGACTCCAAGCAATTCAATTATGGAAAATGCTGAGTTAACTGAAATAGAATTATTAGATGCTGTGAGTTTATTAAAATTAAACAAAGCACAAGGATTTGATAATGTTAGTACTAATGTTGTAGTTAAATGTATTTTCTATATTTCTATATATATAAGGCGTTCGACTCAGTTGATCATAGTATTTTAATTAAAAAATTAGAAAACTACGGAATCAAAAATATAAACATAGCTTGGTTTAAAAGCTACTTATCTAATAGAAAACAATATATTTCATTCGGGAATGAAAAAACTAACAAAATGTCAATTACTTGCGGCGTTCCTCAAGGATCTATATTAGGACCACTTTTATTTTTAATCTATATTAATGATTTAAGCAAAGCTTCTAATATTCTAGATTCTATTTTATTTGCTGGTGACACAAATTTATTTTATTCTTACAGTGGTATAACAACATTATTTAAAACGGTCAACATTGAACTTCTAAAACTAACAGAATGGTTAAATATGAATAAACTTGCAATTAATTTAACTAAAACTAATTATACTATTTTTCATCGCCTCCATAAAAAAGATAAAATCCCTCTTGCACTTCCAAAACTTATTATTGGAGAATACATCGTAAAAAGAGAATGTTCAATGAAATTTCTAGGTGGAATTCTAGATGAAAACATAAATTGGAAAGACAACATAAACATGATTGAAAATAAAATTTCTAAAAATATCGGATTACTCTATAAAGCAAAACCATACTTAGATCAATCATGTTTGAAACACATATATTACTCATTTATTCATTCCTATGTGAAACATTGCCTGGTGCAGCACCAATAAGTCAAAGACAAAAAAGCTATTTAGCAAACAAAAACATGCAATTATATTATTATCAAATGCACACCGCTTCTCACATTCTGGACCATTGTTCAACAATCTAGAAATATCAAACTTGTACCAAATAAATATATATCATCTGCTAATTTTTATGTATAAAACTAATAATAATACAATACCAAATATCTTCAAACCATAACTTAATAAAATTCAACACAAACACATGACTAAATATTCAAGTAACAACTTTGTACAACCCAAAACTATATATGAGTCAACCAAGTTCTCAATAACTATTAGAGGGCCTAATGTATGGAATAAAATAATTAGTAATGATATTAAAAAACTTACAACTCTTGAACAGTTTAAACAAAAGCTAAAACTATTACTTTTAAATAATGAAAAAACAGAGAATTTTTTTTAAATCTATCTATAAAAATGTTATATTTGAAAATTATCTATTAGTGCATGCTTTGTTTGTCTGAAAAGGTCATGTACATATATATATATATATATATATATATATATATATATATATATATATATATATATATATATATATATATATATATATATATATATATATATATATATATATATATATATATATATATATATATATATATATATATATATATATATATATATATATGTATATATAGTATCTTCTGATTATAAATTAACCTTTATGTTTTCATTTTTCATGTTTTCTTTTTATGCTGTTGGTTTTGGTTTTCTTGAAGGATTTATTAAAATTTTACTTTAATGAATAACTTTGAAATTTATAGCATTGCATGACCGTAAGTTAATCTTCATGTCATTGAGAAAAAACTACTTCTTTAACTTGTATTAAAAACAACTTTGAAAGACTTTAACTATTTTGCATTTTATATTAACTTCTTTAAAACATTTTTCTTTTTTCTCTCATTTTTAATTTTTAATTTTAGTTACAATGTATTTATATAAATGTAAATATTTGTACGGCTAAATAAAAGGAGAAAAAAAAAAAAAAATTGCTACTTTACCCTAATGATTGAGGATTTACTATTTTAGATTCTGAATCTGCTATTAAAATTTTAGACCAACTTGGTAATTACACAATACTTGTTATCAATCCTACTCAAAATTTACGGTCAGTAAAAATCAGGCTTAATTTTTAGAGCAGTTTCCAAGAAAACCCCTAGTAGGAATGATTCTATACATAATATGTACAACATATTATGTTACATAAACTAAGCAAAATATCAAAATCTTTTAATTTTGTCCTAGTGAGATATATAATTTTTAAAATTGAAAAACACCTCAAATAGCAAGTTCCAAATAAGATAAGTTCCAATATTTTTTTAATCATGTGACCAAAAAGAGAGAGAATTAGTAAAATAATTCCACAGAGCAACATCAACGTAATATTATTTTAATTATTAATACTTTTTGCTTAAAATCTTATTTTAGCGATAATATACTTTTTTTTTACAGAAGCCAAATTTTATTTTTGAGCGACAATTTCAAAAATTTACCAATTTACCGACTGAATATTCTAAATCAAGGATGGTGTCCACCTTTGGTATGACACTTTTAGAAAGTAAGGAGTAAGTTACTCAATCACTACTAAAATACGATATTAATTATCAAATAAACCAATAAATAACCAATAATTAAAATCTGAATGGCAATTAAAATAATTTAAAAAAATATTTAGTCGCTAAAGTTATCGAAGCTCTGGTATCGTCAGATGTAATAACTGATAGCTATTTAGTTTGCACAAGTTGTCTTCCCAGTAGACATAAGACGTGTTTTAGACGTCTAAAGTATGTATTATTACAAATAATCTAGAGATCTATAATGTGGCAAATTTCATAGTGGGTTGTGTTGTGTGACGAAAGTGACAAAGTGATGAATGATCATTAAATAATTAAAAACAATTACCCACATTCAATTCACAAGAGACGAAGCCAATATTTAATAATGATTGTTAAGGAAGATGTTCCATGTTGCTGTAACCCTTAGCAAAGTTTCTGAAAAAAATACTTTTCTCAAAGTCCAGTTGAATAACTAATGTTCCTAAAAGAATTTTAAATGTTCAGGTCAGATTCAGGAGATGTAAGATGAATGGTCATTAAATAATCAAAAACTATTTGAATATATTTCCTAAATATATTTTCTTGTCAAAAGTACTCTTACTCATTCTTTATAACTTCTTTCAAATCTTTATAATTACTTCCTTCTTAGACAGTTATTTCTTGATTCTGATCTGATTTTTAATAAGAAGATGAAGTTTTTCATATATAGAAAAATAAGCATTTGGTTTAAAATAAATGAGGTTGTCATTCAAATCTAAATCAAATTGTTGTCAGAGGTTGTCATTCAAATCAATCAAATCTAAATCTAAATAAAAATATCATTTAAGTGTCTCGGACGCCAGATTCCGCATTAGTGTACAAGATACCTTTCTACAATGTCAACGATACTTTTAACAATTGCGGCTTTCCGGCAGATATTAAAAATACCGAAATTGTCTTTAACAGAAAAAAACACTTTTTTTTTTTTTAATTTTATTTAGGTCCCCTAAGAAGTCCTTACGGTCATATAACAGAGCACCGCGGATAAGCATTTAATTTTAATTTTCATAATTTTATTTACGGCCTTATAACAGAGCACCTCAGATGAGCATTTCGGAAGTTCTCGTCTCCTTCCTAACCGATGTCGCAAAACTTGGCTAGAGTTAAGGTTTGAACCACCACAAAGTTAATGTTTGACCCCTTGTTTCTGAGACAAGTGCAAAATGTTTGAAAGCATTGTGTATAAAGCATACATTTTAATGTTAGATTGGCTACATATAAGTAATTCTTTTCAGTGCTGTGTGTTTCAACGGCCAACTTAATTAGTTGCAAGCATAATATTATATTTGAAATCTAATTTTACTTCGTTTTCATTAAAACTCATTATGTCGATTTTTAAATCATACTTTTAGAACAGCATCATTAAGTTTTGAAAATCTTTAAAAATCTGCTTAATAAACTACTCAATTTAGTTTTACAATCTAAAATCAGAAAAAGTGCTATTACGACAGTTTCTTATACGTATTTTTGCAGTGATTTATCATTCTTAGTTGATGATTTTCTAAAAATTCTTACGACATTCCAAATTTTCGTAAATAAAGAATTTAGTTATGCGTTTTGTAGAATAACATGTTGTCTCGGTCGCTTCATAGTCTACTTCAAAGTTTTAAAGTTCAATTTCCAAATTATCTGAATCAAAATTAAGTATTACTTTAGCATTAAATTCATTTACAACTTATTCATCTGTTGTACTAATAATATAAAGTAATTTTATGATTGCCAATTGTAGGCCATTTACAATACATAACTAATAGTTTTTTTTAAGTAACTTTACCGTTCTTTACCGTTACCGTTACTGTTAAGGTAAAGAACGGTAACGGTAAAGCCGTTACCGTTCTTTACCTTTACCGCTCTTTACCGTTTGTTAAGTAACTTTACCGTTTTATTAAAGGCAGCTCGGTCTGATGTTATGCAGACAATGTTGGATAAAGCTACATTAAACTCTTTTCAATTAGTTCTGAGCATACCTCATTAGGGGCAGATTCATGAATCAGACTCAATTTAGGATTCCGAAAATTACTGTAATTTCCATGAATAATTATATTTATATACCGGCGGTTTTTACTGGATGTTCATTTATCTGTGGTAAATCTTGCCTTGTTTCTCTAAAATACTTGAGCGTATAATGTACAATAGGTTCTACGACTATCGAACAAAGAACGACATGCTGTATAAAAAACAGTTCGGTTTCAAAAAATGCAGTCAAGTGAACACACCGCAGTCAACAAGACATCAGGCGCTCTAAACAACGATTATTTTACATTAGTAGTTTTCATTGATTTGTCCAAAGGCTTGATACTGTAAACCATAGTATACTGCTAACTAAAATTGAAAATTAAAGCATTAGAAACATAAATTTAAAATTTTTTAGGTTCAAAGACTACTTTAAAAACAGAAAACAATTTATATGCTTTGACTCAAAAGTAACAGGTAAACACTTAATCAAGGCCAGACAACTTTTTTTGATATTTGAGCTAAGCATCTTTAAAACATAAAGAAAACTCCATAGTTAAGTATGTTCATATATATGAGAAATGAGAATGCTATGCAAAAAATTGCAGTTGTTGGACACTAGGAACAACAAAAACCCCAAAACGTTAGCCCCCCCCAGCCCCAAATAGGAGGGCAATGAGTCAAATTTGCTATTTTTTTTTTAATCCTAAACCTAATTTATATCTATCGACAGATTTCAAATTTGATTCAATAATCTTTTGTTGATCGGCTTTTCTGACCTTATAAAGTTTATACCCCTCTCAGTTTGAGGGAGGTGTAAACTTTATAAGGTCATAAAAACCAAACAACAAGAGATAATTGAATCAAATTTGAAAATCGTCAATGAATATAAATTAAGTTTAAGATTGAAAAAAACAAAACACATTTGACTCATTGCCCTTCTATTTGGGGCTGGGGGGGACTAATGTTTTGGGATTTATGTTGTTCCAGTCTCCAATCACCGCAATTTTTTGCACAGCATCACCATTCATTATATATATGAACATACTTAAATATGGAGTTTTCTTCATGTTTCAAAGTTGTTTAGCTCAAACATCAAAAAAAGTTGTCTACAACTTTGTTAAAAACCTGTGGGGGTTCTTCAGGGTTCTATTTTAGGGCCATTATTGTTTCTACTGTGCATAAACGATATATATTTATCATCAAATCTTATAAATTTAGTTCTATTTGCTGATGATTCCAATCTATTTTATTCAAACAAAGATATTAAAATACTTTTTGAACACGTTAGTGAACAATTAGAAAAAGTTAATGAGTGGATTTTAAGTAAGAAACTTTCTCTGAATGCTGATAAAACTAAATTTATATTATTTCATAAACCAAATAAAATTGGTAACATCCCATTGCAATTACCAAATCTTATTATAAACAAAACTATTATTAAAAGGAAGTCTTCAGTAAACTTTTTAGGCGTGGAGTTGGATGAAAATTTACGATGGAATTTTTATATAAATAGTCTAGAAAAAATAATTCAATGATTATAAAGCTTAACCATTTCTTACTTTTAAATCACTAAAAGGTTTATACTTTGCTTTTATTCATAGCTACTTAATGTAACATTGCTTGGGCAAGTACCAATCATACAAAACTAAAAAAGCTTTACTGTAAACAAAAATATGTGTGTCAAATTTTATTTGGTGCTAAGAGAAAAGAACCTTGAGAACCTCTCCTGTGTTTACTTGGAGCATTGAATATACATAAAATCAATTTACATCAAATTTTAGTCTTTATGTATAGAACTAAGTTAGGATTGCCTCCAAAAATATTTGAATCCTATTTTAGTGAAATCTGTCATGAATACGCTACAATATTCTCGAAAAACAACTTCGTTGTTCCAAAGTATAGTTTGAAATTGAGCACATACCCAATTAAGCATCGTAGACCATATCTATGGAAAACATTCTCAGACATAGCAAATAAAACGATAACCTCTCTAGATCTATTTAAAAAAGAATCTAAACAGTACTTCTTGTTTATGGATTACGCTATGCCTAATTTTAAATATTTCTTTTAAATACAGTTAAACTCAAATAAAAAAAAGAAAAATTTAATAAAAGAAATTTATTATCAAAATCCATATAACAAAGTTTATTAATTATATTACCTATTTCTCAGAATGGTATATGTATGTGTGTAATATTTATGTGTTTTTTGCTATTGTAGAAAATGTAAGCAGTTTAGCAATTACTATTTGCTTCTTATATATTAATTTTTATAAAACGTATCGTATAATAAAAAATATTATATAAAACAATACGATATATTATCTTCTAGTTTATATATTTACGTCTTTATAATAAAATACTTTTAAATTACGATTTTATGAAAAATGGTGCTCGGCGATAAGACATTATGTCTTCTTCTTGCTCCAGCTATTTACTTTATTGTATATGTATGTATATGAAAGTTGTATTTATATTAAAAGGAAAATCAAACTAAAAGACACGTTTAAACGCTTTTTTATTAAGCATATTTTGTAAAATTTCATTTCTTTGTTATGTGGAAATAAGCAGCAATTACGAATTTAAGCACCCATTAAACACACAAACGTCTATTAAACGTCAAAACAATGTTTTGACAGAACGTTTAGATTTGATCGATTATCCGTTTAGAATGAAATCCAGATTAATGTTTAGAACAAACGTCCATAAAACGTCTATATTCAAACGTATTTTAGACGTCTATTATAGGATTATTATGCGTATATAAAGCGCTTAGATTGGGTCTAATTTACGTTTAAATCTAGTCAAATTAACGTATATAATAAAGAGTTTTGAAGGGACTCTAGTAATAAATCACGTAGATAAGATTACTTTACAATATATTTCTTGAAGATACGACTCGTTATTTACAATAAACCCTTGGATCACGCCAAGTGAATACGCCAAGTCACACGTTGTAATATAAACGCAAGAGAGTAAAGTAGCAAGAGCAAGAGCAAGAGCAAGAGAGCGAGAAAGGAGCGCTTTCTCTTATATATATAAAAACAAGAAACCAACTGGCTGCTGCGTTAGCAAACTAACGCAACACTGCGGCCGGCACTTTTAAATTGTTTTTTAAAATTTCAATGTTCTTTTCACTCACAAATGTTCCTTGAGTTGATTGTTCTTCAATATCGTAATGTCTTTCTAACAGATAAAGTTTATTTGCTGTTCTTTTAATAATAACAGATCTATCGCCAGAAATGACACGTATTTCGGCAGCACGTACTTGACCATCATTTGAATATCGCAACCTTTGTATAACGCCCATTTTCCACACTGAACGTGGAACCTTTGGATAGTCGATTATCACAACATCGCCGACTTTCATTTGAAATCCCCAACTTCGATGTGTCACGCTTTTATGCAATTCTCGTAAACTTGTTAAATATTCTCCTTTCCAGATATGCCAATAAAAATCCAAAATTGCTTTTTGGTGTAAATATTTTTGCTTATCATCGAATTGGTCTGTAGGTAAAAGGTTACTAAGATTCGCAGATTCTAAAGGTACTTTCCTCCCAAACACGAGATGATTTGGGGTTAGTGGTTCGTCACCAGGCACATCGTAAAGAAATGTAATCGGCCGGTTATTGATAGTAACAACAATTTCAGCCAGAATTGTAGTCATTTCTTCGTAAGTTATTCTTGATGTTCCAAGCACTTTTTTAATCACTCTCTTGGTGGTTCGGATCATTCTTTCGAATATCCCTCCCCACCAAGGAGCTGCTGGAACGTTAAAACACCATCGTATACGTCGTAAACTCGTGAAGCTTTGAGTTTCTTCCGCAGAGAAGTTAGAAGCATTATCACTTATGAATTGTAAGGGTGCGCCAAAGCTAATATAGCGCCGAAGACCACGAATGCAAGCTTTCGCGGAACAATCGGGCACCAAATCTAAATAAAGAAAACGTGTACTACAACATGTAGCGACAAATATCCACGCTTTATACATCATATTAGATTCATAAATGTTTTTAATCATAATTGGACCGCAAAGATCTACTCCAACGTACTTAAATGCATATTTATCACTCTTAATAGGTAAGTATATAGGAAACTTAGAATCAAAGGGAATCGGTGCGTTACTAAGACGACCTTTACAACAAATTAATTCATTAACAGTAAAAAATCCTAAATCTCTTTTAAGTTGGTTGTAAGACTCTTTATTAAAAATGCTTTTCTGAATAAATTTAATCCACAACAATTCCGCATTATATAGTTCTAAAGTAGTTATTGTATAAAAATCATTATTGAATTCTTTTTTAATAATGCGAACAAAACGTAAAACTAAAGCTGTAACCTTAAGAAGACGATCGTATGTTTTAAAATTCTTGATATTCATAAAATCTAAATTAACTATAGAATGTTCTGAAGTAATTAAAGTTGCGACTTCAGACAGAGAATCTCCTTGCTTGCTTAAATCAAATGAAGGCCATGAAATAAAATCATTGAATAGAAAACTTGGACCTTTAAACCAAAGGTCGTTTTTTTGAAAAGTACTAAATCTACATCCGCGAGATATAATATCCGCGGGATTTCTTTCACTTTCAATATAACTCCAAAAATTAATATCATACAAAGAACGAATTTTTTCTAAGCGTTTCTGAACAAATGCTTCATATTTTTTATTTACATTGTTTACCCAATTAAGACAAATAATAGAATCAGAAAATAACTTGATGCAAGAAATATTTAAAACACAAGATAATTCATTATACACAACTATAAACAAATAAGCTAATAATAACATTGCCCTTAATTCTAACTTAGGAATAGTATTTTTAAGCAAAGGAGAAACTCTTGATTTAGAAGTAACTAGACAAGAATTCGCAACTCCCTCAGCGCTACTCCTTAAATAAATACAACGCCCATACGCTTTTAGGCTCGCATCGCAAAAACCATATAATTCAAATTTAATGTTTTGGATGTTGTCTACACACTTACTATACCATCTTGGAACACAAATAAAAGATACTGAACCTAAATCATTAATAATATCATTCCATTCAATCAATATATCATCTCCTATAAGTGAATTCCAACCTAACTTTAACTTACAAATCGACTGAAATAATATCTTACATCTTACAATAATGGGATTCACTAATCCCAAAGGATCATAAAAACTTGCAATGAGTCTAAGAATACTTCTTTTAGAAGGTTTATTGTCCACTAAATATAATAAATCGTGAAAGGAAAAAATAAAGTTATCTTCAATTTTATCCCATTTTAAACCAAGAACTTTTGTTATGTCACTTGAGGTTGGATTGTCCTCTTTGATTAAACTATTAAGCTCCATTGAATTTGACTCGAATTTTCTAAGGCAAAAATTTCCTTCTCATAAACACGATTTCGCTTTATTATAAAATAAAAGTCCTTCGGCAACAGAATCAAAACATGCATTTAAATCATCTACATGTAACGATTGAATTAATTTCTTGCTAAATTCAAAATCGTTCGCAGCATAATGTTTAGCGTGATTAATTAAGGTCGCAGATAATAAAAAAGGAGAAGAAGTCACGCCAAACAAAACTCGACACAATCGATAAACACTTAAATCAGCACTTTTTAAATTATTATTGTCTAAATCAAATAAGTCTTTGTACCATAGAAATCTTACAAAGTCACGATGCTTTTCAGCTAATGCGATGTTTAAAAAAGCTTTCTCAATATCGGCAATTATAGCGATCCGCTTTGCACGAAAACGTAAAAGTATACTATATAATGAAGTTGTAAGTGATGTTCCTGAAAATAGACACTCATTTAACGAAGGACCAGATGTGCAAGCACTTGCATCGAAAACTATACGCACCTTTGAAGTTAGTTTATCTTCACGTATTACAGGGCGGTGAGGTAAATAGTGAACGTCACCAATATTTGATTCAAAATTAGAGACTTTCTCAATAATGCCTTTAGATAATTGATCCTTAATAATATTATTGTAAGATGCACATAAACCTCTATCGCTTGCAAGTTTTTTCTCTAATGCTAAAAACCTAGACTTGCATAAATTGTAATTGTCGCCTATCACCGGATGATCTGTTTTAAAAGGCAATTCGACTTCATACATTAAACCATTAAACTTAATATTTTTCTGAAAGTTTTCATAAACAATCTTATCACTTTCACTAATTTTGGAATCAACCCATGATAAATTTAAGTCATTTTTAATTAAAACTTATTCCCTATTAAAATCAGACGCAACCTTAAAAACATGAGAAGTTAAAACAGTTGAATTATCAAATTGATCCCTATTAACTATCATGGGACCACTTATTAAATATCCTAATTTAGATTTAATCGCTACGGGACCAGTAGCTCCCCTAATAATAGAATTTTCTATAAACTTCCAATACAAGTTTGCTCCTATTAAAATGTCAACTGATAAATTTTCTTTAGAATTATTATGATCGGCTAATTTAAGACCCTTAAGATGTTTATAATTATTACGTGCTATATTAATATGCTGCCCACTTAAAGGGGAACATATATCCTTTACAAAACATTCAATACTTAAAAAATAACCATAAATACTTTTAATACAAACTCTCACTCTAAGACTTCAGAAATGCTACCGTGCCCAAATGTTTTAATGTTAATTTCTTTACTATTAATACGTTTTAGGTTAAATTTGGCACAAGTCTCAGGAGTTACGTAACTTAGTTGCGAACAATTATCAAATAAAATTCGGCATGTAGCAAATCTGAAATGATCTTGATTTTTAACAGTAGCTATTGCTGTTTGTAACAATACGGTTTCAGTAGGTTGAAGAACAGATTTAGAAGCAGAAAGAAAAGAAGTACTCGCTACTGAAGTCAACTCGCTGTCTTTGTTGTTATTATGTTTATCTCTATTGTCACTGTCACAAATAGATACATGATGAAATCGATTGCATTTAAAACATTTTAATTTTGATGAACACTTATTGCTATAATGTTTATTACTAAGACAACGAAAACAACACTTTTTATCACTTAAAATCTTTTTTCTAGCCGTAATGTTAGTTACTAATTTACACTGATGCGATTTGTGGTTATTATCGCAAAATAAACACACAGGTGAATAAGAATCATTTCTTTTATAATTATAAGTTTTCTTATCGTATTTACTATTTGAATTATCACTCGAATTAAACGTACTGGCAGTGAAAGGTAAAGTATTTGCGTTAGAAGAATTTATTTGTTCTCGCGCTCTTAGATCAGATTTTAAAATATCGAATACATCTTTAATTTCCCAGGTTCCATCTTCATCTAATTTACGACTAATAATTAAATTGAGCTCCTCTGGAAGCTTTTCAAGTATTATTGGTACAAGTAAAGACCCATACATCGAGGAATTAATACCAATATTTTCTAGACTACGTATTTGAATTTCCACAGTATCTAGAAGATTTCGCAAAGAACCTATATTTTTAATATTGTTAATGCGTTCAAGCTTTAATAATTTTTTCATATAAAAAGAAACTGTCAATTGTTTACTCGAAAATCTTTGTTTTAAAATATCTAAAGCTATAATGTAATTATCGTTAGAAAGCGACAGACCATTAATAGCTGAATATGCTTGACCTTGAACCAAGTTCCTTAAATAAGTCATTTTTTGAATATTACTTAGGTCATCGTTTTTATTTATCGCACAGTCGAAATTTTCCCAAAAGGGTTGCCAATTTTCCCAATTGCCGTCAAATGCTTCAATTTTCAAGGCTGGAAGCTTAATCATTTTATTACTTTTAAATGTTACTGTAGAACTCGCATCATCGTTAGATTTAATAGAAAATTTATTTAAAAAATTGCTTATTTTTGAATTCTCTCTTTTAAAGCTTAATGTAAAGTCAATAGCTAAATCATCGTTAATTTGTAACTCATCCGCGTCATCAATTAAAATTGAAATTTCATCATCTAAAATCTTAATTCTCTCAAATCTATCATTCGCCGTTTCTCTTAGATTAATAAGTTCTGATAGATTTTCATTATAGTTAACGTCTTCCATTAAATCGTTTGCCTGATCGAATATTTTTTTAATAGAATTGACATTCATAGTTCGCACTCTTCTTTTTGTTGTTAGTACAGACATTTCACAAGTCTTACGTCAAATTTAAAGGAGAATTTCTAACTTAAAAGTATTTATTACACACAAAAAAAAAGGCAATTAATTTTAGAATTTTTTAGTTAAATAGAACGTTTCAAAGTTTAAATTTTCACGGACTTTAAAATTTTTAATAGCGTACAATGACTTGTTTAAAAGAAATTTATCAGTAAACGACAAACACAGAGCAATAAAATAAAATTCAAAATGGCAGAAAGTATTTTGAACAACTGAATTTAATCTTAAGAAGTTTCGCAAAAGGATATCACAAATCTTGTCTAATTTAACCTTAATATAATTTAATCTTATTTTCCTATACATACGATATGTTAACTTAAATATAGTCTAAAATCACTAAACATAAACTTAAATCTCAAATAATAAAATCACTTAGCTGGTAACTTGGTCTTTAAACGTAATTCTTTAAACGTAAATCGTATTCTCCACGAAGAACAGCATCAATTTCACCTAAATTAATATATAATAATCTGTAGTAGTCTTATCATAAATCTCAAAAAAATCAACTATCAAAAGAATTGATAAAAATAAAAACAACTTAGCTAGTTAAATCTTCGATTATCTTTTAAATCGTGGGCTCCATAAAGAGTTTTGAAGGGACTCTAGTAATAAATTACGTAGATAAGATTACTTTCAAATATATTTCTTGAAGATACGACTCGTTATTTACAATAAACTCTTGGATCACGCCAAGTGAATACGCCAAGTCACACGTTGTAATATAAACGCAAGAGAGTAAAGTAGCAAGAGCAAGAGCAAGAGCAAGAGAGCGAGAAAGGAGCGCTTTCTCTTATATATATTGGGTTGAGGAATAATTCATGAGCGTTTTTTTCAAATTTAAAAATGCACGCAGAAATAAAATGCATTGGCAAAATGTTTTATGTTGTTTGAAAGAGAATGTTTTGCTCTACAAGATAGTGTGTTTTGATTTGTTAGTTTTTTTTATTTTTGTGTATTTTCAGATCATTAAAATGGAATGTCAAGTGGACAAAACTGAGCATTTTCGACACCATTTGCTTTTTGCATTTAATTGAGGTGTTAAGGCCGCCGAAGCTACTCGTGAGATTTGTGCCGTGTATGGAGAATTCTTTTCGCTGCTTCATATTGACGTAAAGGCACCATTTTTCATCGCCAGTGACAATGCGGTAAAGAAAACGCTGTTTGTGACCATGTGTTGAGCGATGTCGAGCGAGCAAACCGGCGGCGATTGTGGAACGTTGATTTTTGTTGTTTTCGCTCAAAGTGTGTGTCACCCAAGCGCCGAGTTTCTGAACCTTGCCCATTGAGTGAAGGTGGTTCACCACAGTTTTTTGATCACAATCCATCTGCTCCGCCAATTCTCTGGTCTTTTGACGTGGATTTTCGTGAAAAAGTTGATTCAATCGCTCTTCGTCGAACTCAATTGGTCAACCGGTGTGTGATCCGTCCTTGAGGTCAAAATTCCCATTTTTGAAGCGTGAAAACTAACGGCGGGCGGTACTTTCAGGCATTGCTCCTTCTCCATACACAGCACAAATCTCACGAGCAGCTTCGGCGGCCTTAACACCTCGATTAAATGCAAAAAGCAAATGGTGTCGAAAATGCTCAGTTTTGTCCACTTGACATTCCATTTTAATGATCTGAAAATACACAAAAATAAAAAAAACGAACAAATCAAAACACACTATCTTGTAGAGCAAAACATTCTCTTTCAAACAACATAAAACATTTTGCCAATGCATTTTATTTCTGCGTGCATTTTTAAATTTGAAAAAAACGCTCATGAATCCTCAACCCAATATAAAAACAAGAAACCAACTGGCTGCTGCGTTAGCAAACTAACGCAACATATAAAGCGTTTAGATTTAGTCTAAGTAAACGTATATTAAACTTTTAGATCTTGTCTAATAGTTTCCTTGATTTAGTTAACGTAATTTCAATTTATTAAGTTTTAAAACTAATATAAATTAAAATTACGTCATAACTTTTTAACTTTATACAAGTAATAAGAGCTATATAGGTTTTGAAATTTATAAATAAGATATAGTTATAAAAGCAATGAAATTTATAAATATGATTTAGTTATAAATGACCTGGTCTTAATTTTGATATTTTTTAAAACTATTATAATATGTTTGTAAACTTTTATTCTAAATTACTTATACTATACTTTTATTTTATAAAACTATATATAAAGTTATAAACTTATATAAAATGTTTTCATACAGTGGGGATATAGAGAAAAAATGTTTGTGCGCTATACTTGTTTTTGTTTCGATATTTAAAAAAAATTAAATGATCAATCTTTTTGCAGTGGAAATTTTATAGTAATAATTTCTATTGAATATTTTTAAATTTAATTTAATAAGCAGAAAGTAAAAGTCTTCATTAAGTCAAAGATTACTAATAAAATTAATAAACTCATAAACAAATATTATGGATTACTGTTTTCTCTGGTTTATGCATTATCAAAAATCTTCCTAGAATACTGTCTACCGCTTGTTCATCATGCACCTGTTTGTGCAACATCATCTTAAACATTCGTATTCTGATCCTCTGATTTCGTCACCTGATTTTGTAACCTCAAAAAACTAGGGTAAAATAGTAAGCATTTTAAGTTTAATAAATCAAAATTAGAATTACACAGAACAACTTTACATAAAAAAGATTTTCGGAATAGAAGTTTCCAAAATTTCTTGTACCATCCATGTTTATTTTTGACAGTAAAAAATTTAGTAACTTCGCGACTTAACATATGCAGTGGTTTTTACCAGCTCTGTTCCACCAATTTTCTTAAGGAAATGTAACTAAATTAAGCTAAAATACATCTAAAATAAAAAATAAATATTTAGTTTTTAAACCTTTTGGTTATTGCAAGATGAATACCTATTGCTACACAATCATACTAGGGTTTTCAAAATGAATTTAAACTGTTTATAAAACTTAAGAAAAAAGTTCTTGCAGCAGGACTTTCATAACGAGAGACCAGCAACTCATATTTTTTAACTGTGTCAATGTCGCCATCAATAATTTCTAAAACATTGGAGTCCGTTGATTGTTGGCATTTAGAGAGGTAGATTAGTAAAGTAGATTATTAACTTCCATGAATTAAAATGGTGCACCCGACACTCGTTTATTATTTATTTTTCAGTCGTTTTGCATTCATTTGTTGTAAGGAAGTGAATCTTGAAAACGCGTTTAAGTCTAATATAATTATTTAGGCAATAAAAAATAATTTTTTTAATAAGTTTTAATTATGCCTATTTAAACCGCGTGACTAAAGCTGTTAAGTGAGTTTTCTGACCAATGGCTATACACTCAAACCTCTTTTTATGCGGTCCTTTTTTATGCGATACTTTATTTGTGCGTTTTGTTTTATGCGATTTTTTTTTGTGCGATCTCATATAATTTAATTTTTGAACGCGCAATAATTTCAAACTCAACGATTAAAACGTGTAATATGTATGTACACACGTCATTAAATAGTTACTGTTATGAACATGCAACCACAAATTTCGTTACAACGTTAACTTTTAAATATTTTTTATATAAGAGTTGAATTGAATTTTCGTGTAGCAATGCAATGAGTTTTTTTATGCGGTCCGTATCTAACCGCATAAAAACTATGTTTTTAATATTGTTTTGAAAACTACTTTTTATAGGTACTCCTGAAGTTTTATGTGATTTTTATATTTTTATAAGTTTTATGTGATTTTAATATTGTCTCGAAAACTATTTTTTATAGGTACTCCTGAAGTTTTATGTGACTTTTTTTTATACGCTTTTTTTATGCGGTCCCTATCTAACGCACAAAAAGAGGTTTGAGTGTATTACTATAATATAATTAATAAATGTTTATTAAACGTTGATTAAACGTTTAGAATAACGACCTATATTAGTCAATATTGTAAACGTTTGTTCAACGTTTAATAAACGTATATATTAAAGAATTTAAAGCGTAGATTTCAAATCTTTAAATATTTACGTTTAGTTAAGGTCGATTAAAGGTTTACAATGTTGACTAATGTAAGTCGATATTCTAAACATTAGATTGACGTTTAGTAATTGGTATATAAAATAGTTTGAAATATACATTTCAAATCAAGCGTCGCTTTTTAGTCAATAATAGGTCGCTAAACATTTTATCCGTTTTTTGACCAATTTTGACTAAATATTGTCCAATTTTGAACCAATCTATGTTTACAGGGCAAACTTTACATATTAAAATACATATTAAATTACGTATTAAATTTTTGTAATTTACCGGTAAAAAAATTTGTACTAAATTTGAACATTAGCTATTTACCGGTAAACCGGTAATGGGTATTACAATTCCTAATTGGGATATACAATCTCAAAACTTTCAATGGAAGCTTCCTATGGTTTGTATTGTCTATCAATTTCACAGCAAAAAAGTAATTAAAAACTTGCAAAATCAGCAAAATTTATCACGCTTCTAAAGAAAATGCTAAAGCGTCACAAATGCATATATAGTATATATATGCATATGTGACGCTTTCAGTAACATAATCAACACTTACTCTGAGGAAAATAAAAACAATGATGAAAATTATTACTACTTCAATTAAAAATAACTGAAAGTAATTCTGATCAAATCCATGTTGGCTAAAACATAATTGATTAAATGAAATTACCATAGATTACATTGACAAATAAAAAATAAAGGCTATAGAAACTAATTTGTTTATAAAATACCAAAAGATGTTTTAAACGCCATAAAATTACATTCTTTTTCTTTAATTTGTGATTACTATGCTTTCATTTTAACACATTGTCCACAAACACAGACTCTAAGATACCAAATAATCTAGACTCTAAGATACCAAATATCCCCACCAGTTTATTCACTTTGTTAATTTTTGCTGTAAAGCAGGAAACACTAACTGCAAAAACGATTGAAGTCTTTTTTGTTTTCTTTTTTTACTATGCGCAATTAAAACAGTGCAAAATGAAACTGCAATATGGATTCCTGATTGTTGAAATATTTGCAAAATAATACACTAGAGTCACTTTTCGAGTTAAAAATTTTGCTTGCTTTTTTTAGATTACATTCTAAAAATATATAATTTCCAGATTTTTTAAATTTTCCCTGTTTACTACATATATCAAAAAGATCCTTTTATTTGAAGTTCGATGGACCGTGGGCGGAACTTTGTGACATGGCATTTTTTTTAAGGTTATTTAGGTGCTCCCAGGAGTCCTTACGGTCTTATCACGGAGCACTGCGGGAGAGCATTTAACAAGCTCACGCCTCCTACCTTACAAACGTCGCTTACGGGGCTAGAGCCAGCGTTGAACTTCGGACCTCTGGGTTCTGAGCCAGAACTCTGATAAAATATCACATCCACCTAAAATATCACATCCGGATGTGATATTTAATTTATATGAATTTAAAATATATTATATGAATTTAAAAATATATTACCATTTCATGCAAACTTCATTTATAGTATAATGTTATTAAAACGTTTTTATGAATCTCGTTGCTTTTTTAATATATTGTTTATATAATTGAATGTTTCGGACGTACTTGATACACTTCTAAGTGCAATAAATCGAAAGCGCATGCTTGTTTTCATTTTTTCTATGGGGACGCATCCACATCAATGATATATTAGATAAACTAGATGTCTAACTTGCGGGATTTTATTTGGTTTAACAATAGTCCGCCATTATTACAGCCGATGTGTGGATTAAAAGTTAAAAATGCAAGTTAAAAGCTCCCAATAAATTAAAGATAATTCAAAAAAGAAGTTTTAATAATTATAAAATACTTATAAAAGTTTTTTATGTTTTTAAAGTGTTTCACTTTAAACTGATTGCATTTAGTTTTAAGTAAGAATTTTTTCTTTGCTATAATTAATTTCTTTTTTTTCTGATACAGATTTATTAAATATAGAAGAACTATCAAAAAATATCAGAAGTTTTGTTTGTCTTCGAAATCATTCTTTTTTATGATGTGCCACCAAAGACGAATGCAGTCAATTCTTTCAACAAATTGATTGCAATTGATTGTCTATTAATGTAGCTTTTGAATATTAGGGAAAACCGGTGGAATGCCGACACCTTAATACAATTTGATTTTTGTAATTTTTTCTAGGTTAGTTACGATTTTGGTGGAAGTACCTAAAGTTTTGTCCTAATTTTCTGTATCAAATTAATATGTAATGTTTTAAAATTATTTACATTACAAATGTTACATGAATGTTTAGTTCATAAAAATGCTTCAAAACTGTCTTTCGTTTTACTTTTCTAATTCAAAACTTTAATCTCCTAGTCAAATGCTCCTAGTTAGTGATGGAGTGCTTGACTTTTTTCGGGTGACACAGATAAGTTTTTTCGATTTAGTTTAAAGTTTATCTTTGTCAACCCTTTTATGGATTTGATCGAAGCATGCTTAAATACATATAAATATATATATATTTTTTTAATTGGAAATGTTCAATTTCTTCTCAATTCTGTGTTTTATTAATAATTTTAGTATTTAATCTTAATTAATATATAAAAAAAAAAAGTTGTTAAAAACCTTTTTTTATTTTTTTTATTTTATTGCAAGTTTTACTTGGTGCAAATTTATATTAGTCTTTATATTCTTATTTATTTAATATTTATTTCTAAGAATTTGTTATTTTACTTTTTATTGATTATTTTATTACTTAAAAAGAAATTTTTTTAAATTTAAAAAAAAAAAAAAAAAAAATTCTTTATGACCCTGTAACTTTTTGTTTTTGTTTTATCTTTTTAAAAATAAAGTCTTATTTTATATATATTGGTAACATTTATACACTCTATACGAAATTATTTATTTTTTACGGAATCAATCTCGGGGCTTGGCGATAAGACAAATTGTGTCTTCTTCTTGCCCCGGCCATCTGTATATTGAAAATATTGGTTGTATTTATATTTTTATGCGGCAAAAAATAGAGAGAAAAAAAAAAAAAAATGTAGAAAAAAGCTTGCTGGAACTGACCCTTACTTCACTATGCTGAAACTGACCCTTACTTCACTATGCGACCGTGTTATGAAGGTAAAATATACATATTTATATATACTGTACTTTAGTTAAAATTTAATTACATTATTATGGGAACAATAGTTACTAGACATACGCTTTTTCATTCAAATTCCGGAAATATTTTAAATTTTTTTATGTCTATAAAATAATAAAAATAACTTATTAGAGATAATTCTTTGTTATTTATTGCATAAAAAATACTTTCTTTAAAAATAAAAATGGCATATAAAATCTCAAATTCAATTAGTACAGAAACATTCTAATATGGTATATTATTTAATAATAACAAATATAAAATTATTGTTTTATTTGCCTTAAATATGCCTTCAGGAAGCAGAAATTACTTAAAGCTGCGTCTCCGAGTCTCGTTCGAACTGTGTACAAAAGTTACCAGCAATTGAGAAGGCTGGCTCAGACTCCACGCTCGATGGCGGAATCAAAATTAAATGTGAGTAGACAGACTTTAATATTTTGCCACGAACGCTGTTCTCTTCAAAGAATTTCGTTTCAGATTTGATTTTTAAAATTATGTTCCTATTTATTATTTTTTGAATTGAGTTGGACGTTATGTTGGACGATAAATTCAACTGAATTTTGTTCTCCAACTTTTGCATTAATGTTAAGGGCTCAGTTTGTTCTTCCAACATCAATTCTATTACATCGTCAGCTTCTGACTGCTCGTCTGAGGAAGTTTCCATGTTAGTGTTAAATATCAATCTTTGTGCAAAGTTTTCAATAACTTTGGTTATTGTTTTTTTCAATGGTCTAGTGAAAGATGCGTAAATCTCACTTTTTCCGCCATTGTGTAAATAATGAAGAGTTCCAGACACATTAATTTGTCTTTGGCTTATTCGGTCTTCTAATTTCTTCTTTAATTTTAATGAAAGTTTATCAGATCCAAAATTCTCAAGCATAAAAGAAATTCCGCATCAGCAAAAAGCAGATTTGTATCTTCTCGACAAAGCTTCTACAGTAAGCTTCAGTGGGAGATAATGTTTTTAATCGACAAAAGAGATAGTGTTTTTAATCGACAAAATTTCAGCATCTAGAATAAGGATATCAGATGCCATGTCAACCAATGCTTTTCTAACACAGCTTTTTAGCTTGTTAAACCTTTCAAGCATTTTGACTAAGCTATGCCATATAGTTCTAGTGTCCATGATAAGTTTCAGCTGTTTTCCAAATTCTCATTTCATGTATACTTGAAGAATATCATTTAATGTTCTCGAAAAACGAAATTTCGAGAACATCAAATGATATTCTTCATTTGATGTTCTCGAAATTTCTCATTAAAAAAGTTCATTCTTCGAACGAACTTTTTTGATGAGAAAGCTAAATCCAAATTCTCAAGTCTGATCATGCTCTGCTTCATTATAAGTTTGTTCAATCAAGCCAACATTTTCATTTTCAATGTATTCCTCATCCGATTCATCGAAGTCACTTACTTGATCTTCTACACTAACATTTTCTGTATTTGTGTGAGCCACCAATTCAGTTGAATTCGAATTATTATACAGGACATCAATTACAGCAAAATGTATTGCATGTGCGAAGCACAACGTGCTGATTACATGGAAAAAGCCGTCTAACTTTTTTGCATCAAAACTGCCCCATAAGTTGTTATAGACGTAATATCTTTATCGATATTTAGATTGTTGTCTTCCAATGTAGTTTTCTGAGCCGTAGTGCATTTCTCTGCAGGAAGACATCCTTCAACAGATACTAAACCTAAATTCCAAAACTGTTTCTTGCCATGGACATTCACATTTAAATAACATCGGTTTCTTGAAGATGTCCATTCACCTAGAGTTAAGCAAAATCTTGTTCCATCTTCTTTTAAATTTATAAAATCCTGCATCATTTCAGCCAACATTTTTTGCATGTATTTTAAAACCATTTAGCGATTCGAGTAAGGTGATTTTGGTAATTCTTAATCTCAAGCGACTGTAGCCAAAAACAAATTTCTCAAATCGATTGATGAACAGAAAACTTTGAATGACATATTATCTAAGGAACACATTCGTGATACGATTGCAGAAAGTGATTCATCCTTTTTGTTGATAAATAGATTAGAAACATCATTTTTATTGCGCTGCTTTCTGGACCTTTATCTTGCACGACATCCCGTTTCAATACATTAATATTGTGTATTGTTCTTAAATGCGTGTGCTGCGGTGTTGAATCTAAACAGAATTTTGATTTTTACATTGCTTTGTGTATTCCGAATAACTTTTCTTTGAAGACATTTTAGGATGTACTGTTGATAATAATTTAACTTGTTAAACAAAACAAAATTAAAATTAAATAGTTATTAAATAATGTTGTTAAATTAAAACTGAATTAGAATGTAGAATATTTATATGTACAGAAACAAAAACACAATTTAAAAGTTGGAGAGAGCACGAAAAAATAAATGTTAATTTCGGAATTCGAAACTATATTATCAAAACGAATTCCGGAATTCTCGAATTTCGAGATGCAATCCCTATATGAAGGGCTTATTGTGAAA
Source organism: Hydra vulgaris (assembly GCF_038396675.1). Classification (NCBI taxonomy): domain Eukaryota; kingdom Metazoa; phylum Cnidaria; class Hydrozoa; order Anthoathecata; family Hydridae; genus Hydra; species Hydra vulgaris. The sequence continues at coordinate 46,875,649 of NC_088927.1, read as the reverse complement.
CAATAACAAGCCACAAAAACAAATATTTGAGAAAAATGACTTTTAAATTTTATTAATTAGTCTATAAAATTATTGCTTACCTATTATTATCTCAAATTTATACATAAAATATACATAATACATAAAAATACTAATGGATATTATATATTGGACAAAAAAAATAAAATAAAAATTGCGTATACTATTTATTATTATAAAAATGATAATAACTCATTTTTGAAAAAAAGTGTGGCTTGTCATTGTTTCACAATAAGCCCTTCAATTCTCTAAATTACTTTGGGGCTTTTAATATTTTAGACATCTGCATAAGGGGATGTGATATTTTAAGTAAGAATTTTTCATTCTTTTTATGATATATACAGAAGTTACACAGGGGAGATGTGATGTTCTAGATCAGGGATGGCCAAATAGCGGCCTGCGAGCCGCATGCGGCTCTTAAAACGTCATTACGGCTCGCGAGCCGCATGCACCTAATCCAAAAGTTTTATTGATTTACTGAAAATAAAAACTTGAATTATGCATAGCTGGAAGACATATTGTTTGAAAAACGAATATGGCAAAAGGTGACAATAAAGCACTTCACAATAAAAGTAAGAAAGGAAAAATTGAAGATGAGAACAGATCATTTCATGGTGATTGGACAGAAAAATACGCATTTATTGAAATAGAACATAAACCTATGTGTTTAATTTCCAATACTGAACCAGCTCATAATAAGGCATATAATGTTAAACGTCACCATGAAACAAAACATATGTGTTTTTCTGAAGAATACCCAATAAATTCATGTCATAGAAAAAATAAAATCGAGTTGCTTAAAACAATATTTAAAAATCAACAAATGAATATTTAATCTTCCAGGAAACAATCAAATATATATATATTATATATAATATATATATATATTATATATAATATATATATATATTATATATAATATATATATATATTATATATAATATATATATATATTATATATAATATATATATATATATATATATATATATATATATATATATATATATATATATATATATATATATATATATATATATATATTATTGCTTGGAACATTGCAAAAAGGAAACATCCTTACACCGATGGAGAGTTTGTAAAACAAAATCTTTTCAACGTGATCTTAGTTTTGAATCCTAATAATAGCAAAATTCAAAAGTTAATTTCAAATATATCTGTTTCTCGACATACAACTGAAAGAAGAATATCTGAGATTAGTGTCGAAGTTGAACAGCATTTGTTAAATGACTTAAAAAATTGTAAAGCATTCAGTTTAGAATTGAATGAATCAATAGATATTCAAGATAAACCTCAAACGGCAGTATTTGTTAGATATGTAACATCAGATATACTTATGAAAGAAGAGTTGCTAGATTTAGTAGAGCTAAAAGACACAACTCATGGAATTGATTTAAAGGAAGCCCTTGACACTGTTCTGGTAAAAGCTAATGCTCCTAAAAACAAGCCTTTTAGTGTTACTACAGATGGTGCAACATTTGGAATGCAATTGTTGGAAAATACATTGGTTTATGGGTTTACTAAATAGTGATCCTACGTATCCAGAGTTTATCCCAGTTCATCGAGAACATTAGGCAGCAAAATATTTTAATTTTCCAATTGTTTTTAAATCAGTGCTGCAGATTGTAAATTATATTCGATCCAATGCAAAAAATCACCGACAGTTTACAAATTTCATTAGTGTATTGGATCTTGCTGACAAACCTAGTGACTTGTCATTTTAATGTCCTGTAAGGCTTTCAAGTAGTGGAGTTCTTTATAGATTTGTGGAACTATTAGAACCAATTAAATATTTTTTACTTGAAAAGCAAAAGACATTTAAAATCTGTGACGATGTGAATTTTTTGCAAGATCTTTTTTTTTTAACTGATGTAATACAACATTTACGAAATCTGAATTTGTTGCTTCAGGGAAAAGAAAAAATATATCTGATCTTGCTCAGACTATATTTAGTTTTTAAAAAAAATTGCTCTGTTTCAGAAAGATCTTATCTTAAAAACTTTTAATCATTTTCCTCAAATGAAGAAGATGATTCATAATCCTAATCCTACAATTCAGTATGATGATCAAAGATTGAATCATAGCAGGAAAAACTACAGAATTTATTTTAAGACTTTAAAAACAGGATTAAAAATTTGTATGCTCTTAATTTATCATTAGCATTTTTAGTAAATCCTTTTTTAATTGGTATTATTAGTGATGGTTGTCTAATACCAGAAAATATACTTGAGGAAACATCTCAATTTGAAATAGAATTACTAGATCTCCAAGAAGATGAAAATCTTCAAATGCTGCATAAAACACTAGCTTTATTAGATTTTTGGAAAATAGTTCCTGAAGTTAAGTATCCTCAACTAAAAAGGATTAGTATAAAACTTTAGTTTGGTTCAACATATAGATGTGAATCTTTATTTTCGACTATAAAATTTGTTAAATCAAAGTATTGTGCCAATCTAACTAATGAGCATTTGTTACAGTTGCTTAGAATATTACCAAAAAGCTTGAAACGAGATTTTAAAAAACTTACCAGTAGTGTTGAAAATCTTAGTGTGTAATAAATTTTTATATCTTGCTTACAAATATTTTTATAAGGAAATTTATGGTTGTTGTAATTGTGTTAATTCAAAAGAAAATTATGATTTAGAGATGCTTACTCAATTTTTTCTACAAATTTTTTCTAGTGTGAATAAAAAGGAATCAGATTTTATGTAGTCAAGTTAAAGAATAGCTTTTACTTTCTTTATTGTAAAAAAAACTAAATATTAAATATAAATTGTGTACATACTAAGTTTATTTATAAAAATACAATTTCCATTTAAAAAATCAAAATATTGATGTATAAAAAATCTAAATTTACATTCGCCAATTTTTTTTTTTTTGATAAAGTTGGCACAGCAACATACTTATTGCGGCTCTTCGGCACACGTCATTATTTATATGTGGCTCTCGCGTCTTAAATTCTGGCCAGCGCTGCTCTAGATACTAAATGCTTATCATTTGCAATATTTTAAAAATTAACTAGGGGGATGTAGTTTTTTAGAAGTTTGCATAGGAAAGATATGATATTTTAAGGTGGGTACATCTCCAAATAAGAAAATTTCAATAAACTGATTTAAAGTTATTTTTCGGGTGTAGAATTGAAAAAGAAAAAAAGTTCTTTTTTAAATAATAAAAAAATAAGTATTTGCATAATTTGCATAATTAGCCCTTTTTTGGTAAAAAAGTGGGTAATCTTTTGTCAAAAATAACTTTTGAACAACATTTAAAAGCTCAAAATTATTTCATGAAATGTTGAAACTGAGTTGCACGTTTTGGCAATTACAAAAATTTCATATCATAAATATTTTTCCCATAATGCTTCAAGACATTTTTGATTTTCAATTATATAAAAAAAAGGGGGTTATTTTTCAAAATAACTCATATAATAATTTTTTTTTTAAACTTTCAAAATTGTCAGAATGTAAACAATCATCTTAGAAAAAGTTGTGCCAAATTTCAAAACAATTGGTAAAATACATAATTTACAATCTTCGACAGAAAATAAAAAAGATAATTTGTAAAAACAGTAAATAAAGAAAAATAACTAAAAATATATGAAAAGTATATAAAAATGATTCAAAATTCTCCTTTCCCATAAATTTCACCCTCTTCTTCATTATTCTTATCATCAAAACCTCTTCTTTGGCTCTTAACTTTTTTCGTTGCCTTTTTCCTGAATCGGTTGACTTTTTGTTTACTTGATAAATACGCAATTTGTCTTTTTCAGTTGAACTTTGTAATTGAACTTTATTAGTTTAAATATTCAGATTTTTAAAAACTTCCAAAATACCATTTGATCCATTGTTAAATAATAAAACTGCTGTAGCTACAGCAATCTCAATTATACTTCTACCATCATAAACAGTTTTTGGAGCACACGTCCATATAATATTGTTCAATGCCTCATTAACATTTTGAGTCTCCCCATCTAAACATCTTTTTAAAAGGTTGTTTGAACCAAGATCTTTCCAAGAAAAAATTGGTTTGATTATATCACTTATAGCCTTTGGTAGAGATATACTGTTCTAGCATTTAGAAGTATTTTTTAGCTTATCCAATTGGTACTTACACCAGGATTCAATAGTTCGAGGGCAAAATTTATAACGGTCTTCAGGATCATCGTTTGCTGTACAATAATGTAAGAGTGCAGCAGTACTTTTTTTCATGCCATATATATCACCTTTATTTTGACGTATGGCCATGCCATAATAATTCTGAAGCGTATTAATAACTTTATCAGTCATTCTCCATTGCCAGTCAGTCACTTTCCATCATTTAATAGTTTGCCCTTGTAACTAACTTTCAAAGCTCTTAATCGTGATCCAACCCTTTTCTGAACATGCCCAACACATTCACTTTTTACAATTTTATATCCCAGATATGGGTCTGCATCAAATATATCTTTAAATGATTTACTATCACCATCACCTCTGTATTTTGTATATCGTAAACTGTTTATTCGGACAGAACGTTTAAACATTAAAAGGGCACCAGCTGACTCCATTGCTCCAGCACTTCCTTTATGGTTAATGCTACAGTTATGTGAAGCATGCCATATATTATAGTCAGACAATTCTTTTTTTAACTCCCAGTACTTGCAACCTTTGAAGTTTGTACTGTAATTAAGTTAACTGGACGTCTCTTTGCTCTCGACTTTTTTCTTCTATCAGATGATCCCATATTAAAGTCGTAATATAAATAAGTGCTTAAAAAATCCACCAAAAAACACACACCTATCTTGATGATTAAAATGTTTTCTGCTCTTATATGTTTAAAACTGTTTAAAGTTCTGGATTTTAGAGCAAAAACAAAGTGGATAGCAGTTTGTATAAACATCCACTGTGTCCTTACTAAGATAATATTCACCTATTAGGGTTATCTAAGAGTTTTATATGGTTGCTATGAGCGTTGCTAGGCGCTGAAATTTTACTACCTTAAAATAAAGTGTCATTTTAGGTATTTATAACTTTTTTTTTACAAAAACAAATCTCTTTTTTGAATTCTTTAATATTTAAACTATTTAAAAAGTATGTTTGTGAAAAATAAAAATATGAAATTTTTTAGAGATGTACCACCTTAAGTAGGAACTTCAGTTTCTTTTTGTGGTATATACAAAAGTTACACGTGAGGGATGTGATATTCTAAATACCAAATACTAATCGTTTGAAATATTGCATAAATTACTTTAGAAGATGTAATATTTTAAGAGATTACACAGGGGGGATGTGAAGTTTCCATGAAGTGGTAATTTTAATTCATACTTACAAAATTTTGATCGTAATATATTGCTTGACAAAAGTGAAAAAAAGATTACACATGAGGAATATGATATTCTAGATACCATATACTAATCGTTTGCAATATTTTACGAGCCTCCATGTGAATCTTTATTTTCGACTATGAAATTTGTTAAATCATGAGGAATATAATATTCTAGATACCAAATACTAATCGTTTGAAATATTTTACGAGCCTGCATATAATATTTCAAGTAAGTTACGTATCTCAAATAGTGTTAGCTGTTTTTTGTTTCTTGCATCCTTGTTTGATGGGGTGATCTTTAAAACAAAATTATATATTCAGTTGAAAACTAAAAATTTAATTAAAAAGTTAAAAATATTGAAGATTTGTATTATTCAGTAGCGCAGCAGTGAACTGAAGATTTCTATGTAAACCTACTTAAATAATTGATTTGAAACATTACCTCATCCGGTGAAAAATAGGTTAAGAATTTTATAACATGGAATCTTCTATAAATGTAATAGTATTAAGTCGTTATTTAATTAAATAAAAGTGTGCTTAATTTTGATGAAATTATGCTTATGTTTATTGCATTTCATAAATAGGTCATGAAATAATACACTGTTATTAGTATAACGCACACCTATACTGTATTTACATCTTTTATAATTCTTTTACTATTATAATGTAGTTATTACTTACAACAAAGTTATGGTGTTTCAGAAAAGTTTGAAATAATAACATTACCACATGCTATACAAGCTGGTGGTATATCATGTGGAGTATTCTGCCTTTAGGTGACTTTATTTAAGGTCCTTAACTATAATATATAGATATATATATATATACATATATGTATATATATATATATATATATATATATATATATATACATATATATATATATATATATATATATATATATATATATATATATATATATATATATATATATATATATATATATATATATATATGTATATGTATATATATATATATATATATATATATATATATATATATATATATATATATATATATATATATATATATATATATATATATATATACATATAGACTCTTCAACCAGCATGACATGGTATTATTTTAAACATTTCTAAAAAAGTGTGTGATCTCTATCTATTGTGGAGATGAATCATACTTTCTAAGAAAGTATGATGAATCTCTACCATTTTTCAACATGTATATTATGAGATATCTTCAACTAGAAAGAAATGGTATTAATTTAATTATTATTTCAACAAAGAAATAATAATTATAATAAAAAAGTGACTATAAGCGTAATCTTAGGCTAAATCTACGCTTAGGCTAGATTTAGCCTAAGATTACGCTTAGGCTAAATCTAGCCTAAGCGTAAATGTAATCAAGCTGCGCATAAAATAAACCATATCCTATTACAGTAAAACTTCCAGATTGTCCAACTTCCAGTAGCAACACTAAGTATGGAATCAGTAAAATTTCTGTAAAATGAGATAGTAGTTGTAGAACCAATTACTGCACTTGTTTGCAACAATAGTCCAGATGTTTCATTATTAAATGAATTAATATTAGCACCGTTCCACGATTAAAGATAAAAGTTTTCTAAACCAGATGAGCAGTATATGCATACACTATTTGAATCAAATCCTTAATACTGTATAACTTTGTCCGTTGTATGGTGTCCAAGGTTGTGTAACAGAGTTAGTACTTACTGGAAAACTGTATGCATCATACATGCGTACTCTAGATTCCCACCAATTTCCAGATACTCCAATAACATGCATTTTAATATATTTAAGATAACACCTTGACCTGCAACGTCTTGAGCATCTAATAGTATATATTCTTTACCATAAATTGTGTTTGTAAATCTAAATGTTTCTGAGTATAATTTATTAGATGACAACGATTGAGGAATTGATGTAGTTCTTGTACTAAGAGGTTGTATCCAATATGTAACGTTTTGACTAGTTTTATTGTATAATTGAATTACTAGACTAGTAGTAAATGGTAAATCTAGTGTAAAGTATCCTCCTAATGCGTTAGCTGTATGCACATAACAACCTTAAAAAGAGTTTGCATAAAATGAGTGGCCAAAAGGTCAAGTGGTGTAAATAAAAAATTACAGGCTAAAGGAAGATTATTATCTCCAACACTATCTGTAGAAGTATAATAATCTCCTATGCAAATTGCATGATCTGCGAATATTCTAAGAAATAAATTACCTGGAACATTATGATTAGGAATTAATCCTTCTAATGCTAACCATAGTTTTCTGAGAATATCAGGACCAGAAGGTAGCACAAAAACTGTTGTTGCATCAACAACTGTATTTGGTGGAAGAGTCTGGTATTTTAATCCAAGGCATGTTAAACTTGAATTTGGTATTATTCCTAATTCATTAAGATTAATTGTTTTATTATCAACATAATTTTCTGTAGCAGCATCATGTGAGTAGGTTCTGCTACATTTATTAATTTATTAGAATTCATATTAATATTACTAGTTGCATTATTATATCCATCTCTCCTAATAAACAAGTTAGTAGCTTGAGATAATGTTAAACCATCTACAGCTACAGCTGAAGAAGTATCGCATCCGAATTTATCAGCAGGCATTTTATATATAAAGAAAAATTTTTTAACTTTATTTTTCAAAAAAATTACTATTGATTTTTAAAAATATTACCATAGATTATTAATAATATTCTGAAAATCACATTCTTCATCTAGTTTTTTTAAAACATATACACACAAGTGTCCACAGAATGAGGTATTTCCAAATTGAACTCTATCACTATTATAATAAATAATTAACAACTTCAACTTGTGGTGGTAGTCCATAAGAGTCAAAACTTAGTTTTTTATCTCCGTCTTTGTACCAGCAAATCCAGTGAAATCCTTGCGTACTTGAATCTCCTGTATTTAATATTCCACATTCTTTCCTTTGTGTAATTTTAGGTAATTCATCTTTTACAAATACACCTTTAATAGGTTTTATTTTTAGTTTTTTTGCTGCTTTGATCAATTGAAAACTTATTAGTGGTTCATTTGGAAAAATTATTCCTTCAACATTGATAAGTTTATAATTATTACATTGATAATTGTTATTAATTTTTTCCATTTTTACTTATAAATTGTTTTTTTTCTTAAAAAAACAATTTGACCTACTTGGACTCTGGGCTCTCCTACCTCTTTGACCTATAAATTATTTTCTTTTAGTTTGTAGTGTCCATATTTTAATGTGTGTATACCATCTTCTAAAATAACTCTTTTATCATCTTCTGCGCTTAATGCTATTTTATTGACCTCTTCTGTGTAAATTTCATGTTTATAGGATCTTATCATATAAAAATAATTCTTCTAATATGTTCTAATATGTTATTATATAAAAATAATTCTTCTAATATGTTCTCTTTTTTTTAATAAACAATCTTTGTAATCTATTATATTTTTTATGTGTTATATATTTTTTAACAACATTTGTCTTTACTCCTTTACATTTTTTCTTCTCTTCTCCGTGCACTTTGTAAGAATACAACTTGGATCTAAGTCCTACAAACTCTTCAATTTGTGCTCCTTTTGATTCATCTTTAAACATTCCTAATACTTTTTTATTTACTCCAATTTTAAAACCTATCTTATTAATGGTTTGATGATTCTCATTAAATTCACTTGTATCATAGTTGCTTTCAATATCATTAGCTATATCCGCATTAACGTCTTCTGTTTTTATTTCGTATGCTAAAGAATCTGTATCTGCGAATAATAGTTTTGCTTGATCAGTATATTTTTTCTTTATATAATCATAATGAAATTCATACATTAGTGTTTTGCTCAAATCTAATATACACATTCCTAAGTAAATTGGTTTAGTATATTTTAATTTTGTTCTTTTCATATGTACTGCTATTAGGTTTACATCAAATATTGTTCTACTTTCAAAGTTAGGTTTTGATGCTATTTAATAGCTTCATTTTTGTCTGTTACTAATCTAATATCAACTCTGTTTTCAATATTTTCCATTGTTTTTCAAAAAAATGAATTGTTCATGAGTATAAAAAAGTCTTTTTCAAACCTATTAGTTGCTTTAGTTCTAAGTTTTGTATTTTTATCAATGTATTTACTTAACCACGCTCTTTCTAGAAACTTTACACCTATATGAATTTTAGTAATCTTTAATCCTAATCTTTCATACAGTTTAAGATTTTCGTAATGAATGACATAATTTTTCTTATTATTTAAATTAGGAACTAATTTTTCCACACTGTCAATGGTTATTCTTTCAGGCGCGAACGGATAATCATTATGTTCATCATGTAGATATTCAGGATAATCTAAATCGACTTCTAGTATACATAGAATTGATTTCCAGGTTTCTATTTCATTTTCATCCATCCATTTAAAACCATGTGTTGGAAGTGGTTTACTCATTGCCCATCCATATAAGTTATTAGCATCTAGATACTGTATATAGGTTGATGGTTTGTATTATTAATAGAATCAACCCAATCATATGGGTATATACCTTTTCTTAGTAACAAATCTAATTTTTTACCTGAATATAATTTTCCTATATTTTTGCATTGGTCTTTTGCTAAATTCTTCGAAAAAGCATCTAAACTATCAGAAATAAATTTATAACTATCTAAGAAATGAAGTTCACGTTTAACTTCAACTTTTTTACCCTCTTTATTAATAAACTCGTCAACTTTGATTTCTTTAGAAAAGCTAATATACTTTTCTTCATTGTTTGGTATACAATTCAACTTTCCTCCTGATAATTTCTTTATAAATAAGTGAGAATTAGCAATGAAGCGATATTGTCAGATGTTTTTGAAATGTTATTTTCTTCTAATAGATTTTTTAAACTTTTTTTTGTGTATTTCATTCTTTTTAATATGTAAAGAAAAATTTTTTTAAATTAATTTTCAAAAAAATTTAATAAACAACATTCATTTTATTTCCGTCTGATTGAAATTTTATCATTCTATCAGATATTACAACTGCAATAACTTCAGTACCTGCTGGAACAGCCGTATTAAATGCTGCTTTAATTTGTACATCTGTTGTTGATGATTTTAATTTTTCTGATTGTTTACTAACATCAAAAACAAAAAGTGGGTATAAATCTTTATAGTCAGAAAGAGTTATATTGCTGTGTGTGACCAATTCATTCATTCCATAAAATTTACATTATAAACACAGCTGCATCTCTATAAGCTCTTGAAAATTGCTGATTTGAGAATGACAATAATGAACAGCAGGATATCTTTCTTGATTAAGCATAATGCACATATTTTTCAAGTCACAATGATCAAATATTGAAGCATTAGTATTTTGATCTCCATCCTTACTTGTTTGAAATGCAACAATAATGTATCTTGGTTTTTCGGGAGATATCTTTACGCTCAATCTCCAAGAAAATGTTGTAGATTGTGCAACAGATATAGTATCACACTGACGCGCTCGAAAACGTGCTGAAAGTGTCACTTTTGATTCAATAGATTTATAAAGAATAATCCTTTCTACATCTGATGGGATCACATGTGGTATAAACAATGATAATTTATTAAGATTAACTTTTCCTAAAGCTGCAGCAGCAAGCTTAAAAATTGCGTCATCATCACTTTTTCTTACAAGAGTTATTGTATGTTTAAACCCATAAATAACTTTGTTGTAATCATCACAGAATCCTTAAATGTGTCTTAAAGGTATGCAAAATAAAAATGTTCTTTTTGTAGTTGGTTTCTGAATTATGTATGCTTGTCTTAATGCAAACCCTGAGTTATCAGCAAGTACTGCTGTTGTTGCAGCATCTTTATACCACAATTAATTTAATCCTTGCGCTAATTGAAAGTCATTTGGGTATTTAAGCATTCCTAACATTGTAAATGCGTGACCTGGGTGAAAAATAGTTTCTATATCTTGGTATGATATTTGACTAAATAAATGCATAATGCCATTATTTGTAAGCGTCACTGCATTTGTATTAGTATAAGCTGTTCCATCTACAAGCTTAACAAGTTGGTTACTTAGTACTTCGGAAGTTGTCATTTTGTTTTTTTATAGACAGTATAAATTTTTTTTTTATTGACAATTCTTAAAAAATTTATAAAATATTTCGCAAGTCTATTAAGCAAGTCTACTAAGCAAGTCTACTAAGCAAGTCTACGCGTAACAAGTGAAACCTAAGTTCTTTTCCTGGTGATCTTGCAGCAGTTATTGCAGTTTTTCCTAAATCAGTAGCATCCGTCTTCTTTAACACAGCTGATGATACTCTTGTTATACTTGACACTTTTATTCGTTTAAATAAATCTTTTATACTTTCGAATATGCTACTTCCTCCAATAGCATGTTTCTTTACATATCTCTTATTATGAAGAATTAGCATTTTTTATGTACTATATATATATTTTTTATATGCACTGATATATAATTATAAATTATTTTGTATTGCTTTATAATGTGAACTATCTATTATACCTTGTCGTAATAATTCATCAAAAGTTGCAACATTTCTTGCTCCAGTTTATACCTGCTTTCCATGCAACTATACGTAATTCAAGCATTTCAATTAACGCATCAAGGTCGCTAGGAAGAATTATAGTTTGTATTTTTGTTCCTACTCCTGTTCGTATTCCTGTTCCTCTTGATTCACGCTTCCTATTTTCTTTTATATCTTTCCAAATGGGGGCTATTATTTCTCTGTATTTTACACTACGAGATGCCCTTGGTTTGTATGGGTTTGCATCAGAAAGAATTGCATCTGTTTGTATTAATATATCTCTATACTTTTTAAGATCATCTTCAGTATATAAGTTCTTTTCAGGATTAAACTTTACTATCATTTCCCAAAGACCAAGAATACCATAATATGTTTCATCATCAATAGTTATACATCATCAATAATATTAATTGGTTATTTTCCAATATAGAATATACCATCTTTATTATATATTCCAAATGTAGTATCTACAAATTTTTTACTATTAGCATGCATTTTTAGATGATTTGCTGCAATTTTTCCTAGCCTCATATCTTCATATTCTTCATAAGAAGGCAATAGTTCTTTAGAATCAGTTATCATTATCTCTCTATTTCCTTCAGGATAAGAATTTGAAAAAGTGAGTGCAAATTTATTAGCTTGATCTTGCAATTCATTTATGTATTTTTTTATTCCATCTTGACTATCAATTAATGACTTGTACAATTTTTTTAAGTCTAACTGTAAATTAGTTTCACCCATCTTTTCATATAAATTATTATTCTGTATTCTTTTTTTAGTAACTAAGAAATCTTTGACAATTTTGTCTCTCTTTTCAGGATCTTTAATTTTTAGAAATAACATTTTGCTTTTTTATAAATAAAGATAAAAAAAATACAACATAACAATTTATGTTGTATTTTATGTTGTAATTTTTATGTTTTAATAAATTATTTTAATAAATTATTTTAATACATTATTTTAATAAATTATTTTAATAAATTATTTTAATAAATTATTTTAATAAATTATTTTAATAAATTATTTTAATAAATTATTTTAATAAATTATTTTAATAAATTATTTTAATAAATTATTTTAATAAATTATTTTAATAAATTATTTTAATAAATTATTTTAATAAATTATTTTAATAAATTATTTTAATAAATTATTTTAATAAATTATTTTAATAAATTATTTTAATAAAATATTTTAATAAATTTTTTGAATTTGTTCTAATTTGTTCAAGCATGACTTTAAATTTTTCAAGTTCACTAAGTATTAGTTTAAATTCATTGTCATCTATGCTTCCATCTACTTAAGCTTTAGAAATATAGTCACTTATTGTATTTAGTTTTGAATCAGCAAGTAATTTATTCTTTTCGTGCTTTTCTGCTTTTAAATTTAATTTTTTATTAACTTGCCCTCCTGTTAATGATAAAACACCTGCTCCTAATGCTGCATCTTCACATGCGATAGCTACTGGTGCTAAAATTATTCTTGCTAAAAAGCCAATTCCAATGCTTCTAAGTGCCATAGTGCTTGCTAGTAATGAATTATCAATTGCTAAAATTATTTTTACAGCTCTATGATGACTTTTTACTTAGCATATTTCTCTTTTCTCTCTCACACTCAATTTTTTTTGAATCTCACTAATTGTGTTTAGACGATATATATGAGCACTAATAATTTTATTATCTTCATTAGGTGCACTTAGAAGATTTGGATATATTTTATTGAAAGTTTTATCATCATTTTCACTATGTGCATGGATATAACTTGTTTCTCCGCGTAGCGGCCTTGTTCGTCGAGGTTCGTGTTTCGGAGTTATAGAGTTGAGAGAGGGTTATAACCACTATTGAGTAGCCTCCTCATCTGCAGTGGCCTTCATGGCCTTGAGGAGGTGAATAACAAAAACAAAAAAAACAAAAATTTGAATATACATTATACATTTTAATAAGTAAAAATAATTTAAAAAAAAATATTTTTTAAAAAATATTTACAATAAATTCACAAAACATTTCCATTTTTAACTAATACATCAGAATCAAAATTATTAACAACATCTATTATAATATCATCAACAGTCTCTGATATTACAGAGTTTTGTAAACTTAACATTTTTAATTTAAGTTCTTCTTTTAGTGAAACTAACGCAACACCTTCATTAACTACTACTCCAAACATTAAAAGAATATATTGATGTGATAGAAATTTTATTGTAATGTTGTGTTGTGCAAATATTTCTTTTTTTTTTTTCAGTTATTAATACTGAAGGGTGCTCTAAATCTTTGTGTACCTTAAAATGAAGAAGTATTTTTAGAGGTTCATCTGGTATATATTTGTTTATAAATATATGTTTATGGCGGATTTGACTTTTTTTTAAGAGTCTTTAGCATTTTTTCACATAATTTTTTTGTTAATAAATTTTAAGGAAAAATATTTATGTTTTCTAAAATCTCTATAAAAATACGCTTCTTTTGAGACCCAGGTTGACATACTTTTGAATAACTTTTTTTTCGACAATATTAGGGACTTTACCCTAAATACTTAAGATTTGAACCTAAATATCTTTATAACTTGACCTGATGGTAAAAAAAGAGTTGCATATTTGAAATCAAAATGAGAAATGCTATACAAAAAACAAATTGTTTGCTCGGCACCAGAAAAAAAAATTTTTTTTTGTTGACCTGTGTAATCTGTTACAGCTAATATTTGCTCACCATAAAGATCTGAATGTGATTACTTAATACTAGCTCCATAACCATCTTCAATTGCTTTTTTAAGTTTTTCTAATTCCCCTTACGATACATTTATTTTAATATTAGTATATTTACTCATTTTTATATATAACATAAAATAATTAAAAAAAAAAATTATTTTACAATTTATTTTAATAACATTTATTATTTTACTTCTTTTATATGAAATGTAATAGTTTCTTCTTCTCCTCGTAAATTCAAAAGATTTTCGTTTTGATTAAGCAATTTATTTTCCATTTTTGATATTGTTTTTAGTGTTACTGATAAATGAATTATACAGCTCTAGAGCAAGTTTATAACCAGGACCTACAGTTGGAAAAAATAAACATATAACGTTATCAGTTCGTCCATTTATATACGATGATACTATATCACTTGTTACTCTTATACTATTAACATTTAATATGTTTACTATATTAGTTGATATATTGTATCCTGCTGAATAAATTCCACTGTCAAAATCAAAAACAGTTCTAATTGAATTTGAAGTTGTAAAATCAATTTTATAACCAGCTGCAATAGTTAAAGCTGATCTTAATGTATTATTATTTCCTCCAATTGTAATACTTGCAACTCCTGAACTTGCATCACCGTTTCCTGTCATAATCAATTGAATATATTTATTTATATCATTAATTTCATAACGTCCATCTGGAATGTTTATATCCTTTCAAGTTGATCCATTATTTGCGCTATATCTAAAATTGTTGTTTGAAGAATAAATATTAGGAAAACTGTAATATGTCTCTAAACTAACTAGAGCCTTTTCATATTCTCTGTCTTCTCTAAGTGTAATAATAGGGGCAAACTCAGTTTTTAAGATATTGCTATTTTTGCTCACTGATAAATAATATGCCATTTTTTTTTATATAGAAGATAATATTTTGCTTTTTTACATTTTTTTAAATTCACAAGTTGGTATATAAAAACAATTTAATCCACTTCTATATTTTCCATAATCTCTTTTAGAATATAGATCTATGATAACAAATCCAGGAGGCTCTGACCAAGCTTTCTTACAAAAATCTTTAAACTCATCTTTTGACATATCACTTGAAACATGATCATTATAAATGTGATTTAAATTTTTCGTACTTTGTGGAAATAAACAAATAAAATTCATATTTTCTCGTATAGTTTGCCTGGGTAACATAAAACAATTTTGTGCAAGATATAAACAATCTACATTATTATGTCTTCCTCTTATTTAATATTTTTCACACTTATTTTGCTTTGTTAATTGTAAATCATCAAATATCATGAAATTATTCTTGTTAATATCAAAATCTTCAGGATCAGGTACATCTTCTGCTGTTTCAAAAAACTTGCACTCCATATCCGTTTTCTCTTTTAAATTTTTTGAAATGTCTTCAATTATACGCTCAGAGTTTGCATTTAATTTTTCTATTTTGTCTTGTAACTTAAATAGATCAAGAATAATTTCTTTTGGTAATTTTTTTCAAAAGATTGTTTTAATATTTTGTATTCTAGTTAAAAAAGAGATTTTCCAAAAACTTGTAAATTATTATAGTCTAACCAACCAGGTCTCAAAAGTAAATTCAATAATAAAGAAGTTTTTCCACAACCAGACTTTCCAACAATAATTTCTCTTATACTCTTAGATAACAACTTATTATTATTTCTCTTATTGTTACTTGCATTCCATGACAAATCTATAATATCCATTTTTATACATTTAAGATTTTTTCTAAAAAAATATATTTAATTATTGTATTTTCTACATATACAAAGATGTACTGTCTCAAATGTAAAATCAAAACAGCTACAGTAAACTTACATAATGCTGTTAGTAAAAACTATAAACATATGCTACATGGAAATTGTGCTGTTTGCAGAAAAAAAACAACAACATTTGTATCATCAAAAGAAGGAGGTGATTTAGTAAGCTCAATTAATTCAGCAACAAGTAAAATAAAACTACCATGGTCAATGCATTTATTTGGTATGAACTTTGCAGGTCCTGGTACTAATTTAGATGAAAGATTAACTTCTACTGACGCATATAAAGAATGGTGTAAACCTGGAGATAGAGTTGATAATGCAGCTTATCATCACGATCTTGCTTATAAATACTTCGATGGTACTGCAAAAAGAAATTTAGCTGATAAGATTATGATCGAAGAAATGGATGCTATAAAAAATCCGACAATACGTGAAAGAATTGAACGAGGTATTATAAAACCTATTATATCATCTAAAGCAAAGTTCGGATTAGGTTCTTTAAACCCATATGAATTAGATTTTGAGAAAAACTACCAACGATCAGTAAAAAAGACAAAGATAAAGAATTAAAATGGACTCACAAACTTACAAACGAACTTCATAGACCAGTTTTAAATCATTTCAGAAAAAGAAAAGTTATTGTAAATGGAACCGATGAAATATGGGCTGCTGATTTAGTTGACATGAAATCTTTTTCCAAATTCAATGATGATATAAAATACTTAGTAATAATAGATAATAGATGTTTTTTCAAAGTATGGATGGATTATTCCATTGAAAAGTAAAACTGGAGTTGATGTTGCTAATGCTTTAAATAAAATTTTTAAAGAAAGAAAGTGTATAAAAATATGGGTGGATAAAGGTTTATAATTTTATAATAAGCATGATAAAGCGCTAAGTGTTAAGTTATATTCAACTGAAAATGAAGAAAAAAGTTGAACGTTGGAATAGAACAATGAAAGATAAAATGTTTATGTACTTTTTAGCTAATTCTACTAGAAGATATATCGACGTTTTAGATGAAATGGTAAATAAATACAACAACACAAAGCATTCCTAAATTAAAATGAAACCAGTTGAAGCTAGCGATAAAAAGAATAAAATATTGTTTGGTTAAATCTAAATGGAAATGCACGATCAGAGTTCGTTAAACCAAAGTTTTCAATTGGTGATAGAGTTAGGATAACTAAAAAGAAGGGAACGTTTTAAAAAGGATACACACCGAGATGGACTGAAGAAGTTTTTACAATGTCCCAGATTTAATTCACAGATCCACCAACGTAAAAAATAACTGACGATAATGGTGAAGAAATACAAGGTACATTTTATGAACAAGAAATGCAAAAAACTGATCAAAACATATTTAGGATTGAAAAAGTTATACCATACTTTTTTTGGCTGGGAATCGTCGTTTTCTACTACTTCTGGCTACTCAAAAGGAAATTCAAAAAAGGTTGAAAAACAACTGCAATCAGCCCAATCACTCGCAGCAGCTTTGCAACAAATGTTTCGTATACAACACATTGACACACAAAAAGCAAAAATGTTGATGTGCCAAGATTTGAAGGGGAGTGTCTCAACAAACCTGAAAGATCGAAAGATGTTGAGAGCAAAAAAGCAACAAAGCAAGCTAAAAAACAACGTAAGCTTAGCTATAATGGCAAACAACAAATAAACTAAGCAACAAGTCCAACGAAAATATTAGCTACAAACTAATTTAAGTATAAAAAGTGCCAAAAAGGTTTAGGCAAAGCTTCAGCAAGGTAAAATATGGAATGGTACTGCAAATATAATCATTTAAACCAACTTTAAAGTTCCTAAAATATACCTATTTTATGTTATCAAAAATACTAGTGTCTCTATTTTTGTTTTGTTTCTATGAATACATTTTTAAAAAACTTTTTTTATCTTATAACAATTGACTTGCTACCTAGGGGAAAGGCGCCTATGATGGCATAGCGGTTATATTACCATTAAAATTGGTTTTGGTAAAAAAATGATTAGACCTACATGATTATACTGACTTTACATTAGTTTTAGTGAAAAAACGTCCCTTGTGCACAAGTATTGTTTTTATAATCAACAAAAATCGATTTTGGGATGTGCTGTTGTAGTTTTATTTCCTTCATGTATTTAAGATTGTGATTTTACTATTAACTGTGCAGAAATGAAATTTTCATGCATTTTATATTCAAGTTTTGTGCATTTAGTGGAATAGTTACTTTAATTTTATCTTTTGAACAAAGCAGACACAGCTTGTTTTAATGAAAATGATGACTTTTACCCATGATGGCATACTGACGAGTTAGGGGTCTTGAAATATTGACGAGTTGGGAAAACCTTTTTTTTTTTATAAGAAAAACTTATTTTTAAGTAAAGTTAAAAGAAAGCGATGCTCCAAAATTTTTTTTTGGTCCAAAAAATACGTAAAACGTAATATATCCTATGCGCATGCGCAAAATTTTACAATGCTGGTGTGTAGCATGAAATGGTAAATTAGGATGGTTTCAAGTAATTTCTGGCTTTTCTGAGGGAAGACTCTAAGGTTAAATGAAATCATTAAGTTACCCTCGATCCTAACTAGCCCCATCCTCCCCTATGCCATCATAGGAGCAGTGGTTGCCTATGATGGCATACTTGTGCTTTTTTTACAATAAGAATAACTTATAAAAAAAATAAAACTGATGAAAACTCCCAGGGTAATTATTGTTCTAGATGTAACAAGGAATGTATCCATATCAAAACTTTTATTATTGGTCTTCAGGATACTGAATAATGAAGCTTCAAAGTTAAGTATGCCATCATAGGCGCCTTTCCCCTATATCGTTTCTTTTTTCTTTATACAATCGTACTTGCTACCTAAATTGTTGAAAATAATTCAAATATTCATTTTTTTTTAAATATTCCATATATTTAACTAGATATTAATAAGGTCGGACTTTGCATTTTACATAAATTTTAAATTTACCAAAATATGCATTTTTTAAAGTATTTTTATCTAGTTAAATATATGGAATATTAAAAAAAAATATTTTAGGAATTATTAAGCGGTAATAGATGTTACAAATATTCTATAAATAAAATGTTTTAATAGTTACTATTAAAACATTTTATTTATAGAATATTTGTAACATCTATTACCGCTTAATAACTCCTAAAAAATTCAGCTGCAGATAATAAAAATAAAGGAACTAATACTCATTGCAAACCATACCGTATTGATACTAGATTTGTGTTGTTTTTACACCACATTTTAAATCATATGTTTGTTATTATTGTATTGTACTTATACTTTTTATATTATGCAGGATTTCCACTATTAAAACTGAGGCTAAAAGTAAGGATTTTAAGGAGATTTAAGGAGATATTTTCCTAATATTTAAGGAGATTTGGTCGCAAATGACAATTTTTTGAAAGAAAAAGTAAGGGGAATTAAGGAGAAAACAGTTACATTAGAAACAGAATTTGATTTTTTCCAATTAATTTTAAATATAAACAGAAAAATTATAATAAATTAATATATTATTTCATATATATATAAATATATATATATTCAAAATGTAGGTTTGCAAACTATCAAAGAACTATATATTTTCTTCTTTATTAATAAGTATAACCCTTCACTTTAATAAAATTTCCTAGATGATTAAAAAATAAAAATAAATAAGGAGAAATTAAGGAGAGTAGTCAAGTTTTATCTTTTTTTAAGGATATTTAAGGACTTTTGAGGAGTATTTTTTTTTAAGGATATTTAAGGTTTTTAAGGAGGAGTGGGAACCCTGTTATGGTTTTTATTTAATGTATTGACTTATATATCTTTAGATTGATTATTTAATTAAAAATTAGAATAGTAGCTTTTCATGAAAAAATTTATGACAAATTTTAGGAGTTTTTGCTTATGATTTGTATAACATATTATTCAAAAATATTGATGAAAAACTTGTGTAAAACAAGCAGAAATTATCACAATTCAAATCACAATTTCACAATTCAAATCACAATTCAACAATTTTTAAATATAAATCCGATATATTAAGTAACACAAGCAAAAAATAAAAACTAATTCTGAATTTCTTGACTGGGCCGCTAATGCGATATCTAAACAACAAAACCTTATTGGATTCAGCATTATCGATATAAAAGAAAGACAAAATTTTTTAAGTTTTTCAGACCACTGTGCAGCGTGAAAATTCAAATTTGCAAGGTTTGGCTACGTCAAACATGCATACCAACGCGAACGTGAAAAGCGGTGAGTTTTATTGCACCAAAAAGTGCCGCACAACTGAAAACTCAACTCAACCTCTAGAACTCAACGACTCAACATCATCACAAGAATAAAAAATTGTTTTATTTGATAGATTTTTTAATTATTATTATTGATTGATTTTTCAATTGTTATTTTTGTTTTTTTAATTGTTATTATTGATTGCTTTTTTGTTTTTTTAATAAAATGTTAATTACGCATATATTTGCGTATTTCATTCTCCCCATTTGTCAGTGTAGAATGGAATAATTCTTTTTTTAATCAGATAAAGTTTAATAAAAAACTTAAAAAAAAATCTTATTAGATTTTTATACATTTAAATACAGCTTAACATTCTTTACAACTTAAATAAAAAAATTTAAAATCTTTTTTCCGTATAAAATAAATAATTAAAATTCTTAATTATTCCATTTAACCTTATTTTATTCTATACATTAGAAATACTTGCGTTGTATAGATATTTTATAAATAGTAACGAACAAATGTCTCTTAGCACAACATGAAAGCAAGAGGACCACTAACTTGTATCCCAGACCGGTTCCTCACAAAAAGATGCACTCTAGATGTACAATACTATTGCATCTATTGTTAAATTATCCAGCGAATTTAGGGGGTCCATTTGCACATGTAAGGAGCTTTTTTTTTTTTTTTTATTAATACCTAGTCGAAAATTTTTTAAGACTTTGTGGCCTTTATCACAGGTTTTAGAGGCGGAAAAAAACACTAGAAATATTTTACATTTTATTACATAATTAATCACTTCTTATAATTTACTAGCATAATTGCCTATTTCAGAAAAAGATTACTTATCGAAAAACATTCAAAACCTCAATGAATGAACATAATTTAATTTAACTCTCCAATTCCAAAAACTAAATTTAAGATTTTAATTTATTTTAATAGAACAAAAACTGAAGCCGCAAAAAAAATAATTAAAAAAAGAGAAATTAAATATCATTGAGATTTACTTGAATAGAGATTTTATTGAATTGAATATGATTTAATAAAAAAGTTAATAAAAACTGAACTATATACAACATTAGAGAAAACTTTGTATTGTTCTGTTCAAAATATTTTAAGTTTAAATATTAAGTACGTAACATATATATTTAAAAATTAAAAAAAGTAAAAAACTTTTAAAAAAAAATTATGCTTAGTTTTGTATGATTGCAAAACGGAGTTTAGTTGCAGTTGCCTACAATAAACAACGTGTTGCAGCTGTCAATAGTATGCTGCATTGACAAAACATTAAAATGTCAAAACAATGCAGTCGTCAACATAACATGATATATTGCATTTTAATGATAATGATATGTGGTGCTCATTAGCATTATATTTATTCATTCAACTTTTTATACTAACTTATAGATTTTTAAGCAAAGGTATGAAGTATTTACAAACAATTATTTTTATTTATAAAATATAGAAATATAGTCACATTTATATAACAATCTAATAAAATGTATGTACCTTCAAAGCTTTTATGCATGTATGTATGTATATATATATATATATATATATATATATATATATATATATATATATATATATATATATATATATATATATATATATATATATATATAAATCTTAAATTTTTCATAAAAGTATTGTAAAATAATACCATAAAATATATACTACATTTCTGCTTAGTTTATTTTTTAATTTAAAATATTAAAAAATAAACTAAGCAGAATTTTCATTTATTACATGTTTTAGTTTTACATAACCTCGAGTTTCTTTTACATGATTTACCAAACACACTATCTCCTTACAAAAAATGGGGAAAATACATATCAAACTGCAGCCAGCCATTATTATAAGAAAATAAAAAACTGCATGCCACCCAAGATGGCTGTTTATAACAGGTACCAAATATTGACCGATTGCTGCTCCAAATGAGCCAGTACCATCAATAATACCAGTCACTGTTGATAATGCTTCAGCATTATCTTTTATCTTATCGTGCTTACCAAGATCTGCTGTAATTGCTGTACTTATAGTATTTGCAGGTCCTCCGACAAAAACTCCAACAACTATCATGAGAGCAACATTAGTAACATAGTTTCCACCAGCAATGCTATATAAATACAAAGAACCCATCGAAAGCAAAAGCATTATGCAAACAATAGGCGAACGTACCCTCATCATATCAGATATGACTCCTGCAGCAACACCTAAATCATACAATACTTTAGAGTGTTTTGCAGCTTGAATAAACATTTTAAATCATAACAATTTTTACTTATTTTGCAGTCACTAAACAATTTTAACTATTATACAAAAACAAATGGCTTGCATAACAAATGGCTTGCATAACAAAGCGTTTTAAATTTAGAACTTTTAGATGCATATTTTCATTAAGAAAAAATATCTTTCAGTTTTCTGATTTCAATACAAAGTTATGGTTTCTATAACAACCATTCTTTTACAAAAGTTAAAAAATTAAAAAAATTAATAAAAAGATAAAGAAAAAAGCTTAATTTTTGTAACACCAATTTTTTGAAAGTTCCAATATATGAAAAAACTAAAAAATACTTTCAACAAATAGTAATTACTTACAAAAAATGTATTGTTTATTCTTAATTAAATTATGTTTTTAACATTATTTCATTATAACATTTATATATTTTTTTAATATTAAATTAAAAAAAATTAATATTAAAAAAAAATTAAAGTGTGCAAAAAACACTTAATAAATATAAAATTTTGCACATTTACTTAAAATAAGTTTTTTTCTCATTACTCTAAACAAAGACTGTTGAAATTTTCTAAAATCAACTTTTACTCAATCATTAGAAGGTTATTAAATGTCTTGAAGAGAAGCTATTATTATAGCAAAATATTTAAAAACGGTTAATTCTTTTACAAGCAGTCTTTCGAAAATCAACCTAAATGCAACAAAGCACTTATGCAGTAAAGGCATATTCGTAGCACTATTTGAGAAGCTTTGTCCTCAATGCAAGTATAAAATAGCATTAAGTGAAGAATCTGAAGAGAAAGAAATGGATATAAAATTTATTAATAATATGGAATAAGAAACTATGATGGACCATCATAACTTCTTTTTAATTACAACAGTACTATGAACTTAAAAATGCACCCTCTCGGTTTAATTAATGAACTATTATGAAAAACATTTAAAAAGCATTTACTTGGAAAAAGCAAGTTGAAGGAGCAGTTATTAAGGAACTTGCATTTGTTCTGAATAACTCAAAATCCTATCTCTCAATCAATCAAGATATGTATCTTTGAATCAACCAACAGAATTTCTTATAAAGAAACCAAAGCTGATGATCTAACCAAAGCTGATGATCTAAACTTCCTTATTGAACGTATAAAAAAATTATTGACCCCAAAATCTAGGTCTATTGGAAAAGCAGTAGAAGCAGTTTTCAATCAATCCAATCAATCCAAATCAAAATTTAAAAAGCAGGTATGTGATAAAAAAGGAACCATGGAATAACCTGATGTAGTTGAACAGCATGGAGTATTCAATGCTAACTTCTTGTAAAACTTTTATACGTAATGATGAGTATTCAAGGTTAACTTCTTGATTCAATGATTTTATGGTAAGGTTTTTAAATGCCTTACCATAAAATCATTGAAATTATTGTCTACAACAGCAACTGAAAGTTTGCACAATTTACAGATGCAACATATAAACTACCCAAAAAGTTTCACAACAGTATCTGTCAGAAAACAATGACCTGCAATGAAAGAGCAATATAAAAGTGACGGCATTGAAAGAAAATGAGTCAGTGGATTTCAAACAGTCAACAACAGCAATAATTGAAAAGCTGATAACAATAAATAATTGCTAAGAGCTTTAGCTTGAAAAGCTTAATAAAATTCCTATTCATTTATTGCAAAAGCCATCTAAACCATTTCAAAGAGACAATTAGTCTTGATAAGACAATTATCTTATCGAAAGTAATTATCTCTTTGAAATGGTTTTGCAGGTTCTTGTTTTTTGACAGATACTGTTGTGAAACTTTTTGGGTAGTTTATATGTTGCATCTGTAAATTGTGCAAACTTTCAGGGCGTTTAAAAACCTTACCATAAAGAAGAAATATTTTTTGCAGAGAATTAAATGATGAAATACAGAGTTACCATTCGACAAAAAGCAGTTTTCTTTTTATCTGATTGTCAGTTGAAATTTTGAATTTGGTTCTTGACATTTTAGGATTTCAACATCCACAAAGGTGGTCAGTTACCTATTAAACTATTCATAAAAAAGTACTACAAAAAAAATCCATAATGGCAAACTTGATCAAAATTTA
Organism: Hydra vulgaris; assembly: GCF_038396675.1. Taxonomy (NCBI): domain Eukaryota; kingdom Metazoa; phylum Cnidaria; class Hydrozoa; order Anthoathecata; family Hydridae; genus Hydra; species Hydra vulgaris. The sequence goes on along the minus strand of NC_088927.1, from coordinate 46,850,793 downwards.
AAATTAATTTACTTTTGTGTACAATTATAAACCAGCAATAAACTATAAAATATTTTTCTGTACTAAACCAAAATACATATGTACAATTTCTTTATATTTTTATTGGAAAAAGGTCGTCCATGAATTGCGTCACACTTTAGGGGAGGGGAAGGGGTTATTGATTTTGTGATGATTTGTTACAAGCAAGAGGAAGGATGAAGGGGGGAGGGGTCGCTGATTTTGTGACGCAACATTTTTTTTTTCAGTTTTAAATTTAGAGAAGACATTTTATTTATTAAAAAAGTTTTTTTAAGTAAATTAATTTTTTTAAGTTTTTTAATTAAAATCTGATCAAACCAAAACTCTCAGTTGATGTACCTACATGTTGGTTGTAAAATCAATTGCGCCTAAATCTTACTTAGTCGATGTATACACTCTGTTACTGACCTTCCCAGGAGAGGCGTGCGGTCGCACGCCTTGAGTGAACACGGATATTATTTTTTTTTGGATAACTCGGCCACGCTTTTTTAGCATATATTAAAAATAAGGCATTTTTAAAAAGGTGCTGAAAAAATCAAATTAAATTCGTTGTATTATTTTGTAATTTTTTTAATAATTTATTCTTTTCATTAATAAGGAAATAATAACATAAAAATAGTATATATATATATATTTTTTTTGAATTTTTTTTTCTTATAACAAAATTTTTTTTTTTTTATTTTACATATTTTTTTTTCTAATTTTAAATTTTTTCGCATAAGTATGTCTTTCTACAAAAAATAACTTTTAAGTTCTAGAAGAATTATTATTTACAAGGTTCTTGGGCCAGATATAATCGTGTAGCTCATTCGGTTATGACATTTCATATCGCCGCGGAGACCCAGGTTCGCATCCCGCGTCGCCAGAGTATATTTTTCAAAATAGATTAAAAAAGTTTTAGGTCACATTTTCTGTTTATTTTTTCGACTTGTCTCAAATATCGTTGCTGAAAGAATCAACACCTAAAAATATATTATAAATAATTATAATATAAATAAATAATAAATATAAATAAATAATTTTTTTTTTTTATGTTTACTAGACATAAAAAAAAAATTGTAATAAGAAAAAAAAAATTTTTTTAAATAAGTATAAATATATATATATATATATATATATATTTCATTTTTATGTTCATATTTTTATATTAATAATAGGAATAAATTATGGACAAAAATAATAAAGTAATACGACAATTTGGTTAGGTTTTTTCAGCGCCTTTTTAAAAATGCGTCATTAATATATGCTAAAAAACCGTGGCCAAACTCTCAAAAAATATATATATATGCGTGGTCACTCAAAGCGACCGACCGCACGCCTCTCCTGGGAAGGCCTGCTGTTAACAGGCTGTTACTATTCCGTTACGCCACATCAAAAATTGTCAAGAACTGCCCGATCTAATTTATGGACAACCCTAATGCGTGTTATATGCTTACAGCAAACGAAACCATACAAAAGTACAATTGTCTTGTACTATCATACTTTTGTGCATTCTAGTTTTTATAGAAAAAAAGGATAAATAATTATATTCTAAAATTTGATAATAGTTTTTTTGACATAAAATTGTAAAAATTACCTAGTTATATAGAAAACATAAAAAATTACTAAAACAAAAAAAACAATGTCAAAAAACTTGTGTAATCACCTCCAATGATTCCACCAATATCATAAAAATTTGATAACTCATCAGATCTGTCATCCTCCCAGTGAAGCCCTTGTGCCAAATAAGTTGGAAGCCAAAAAAAGAAGGTGTAGTTAACCAATTTTATGCAAGCATGAGAAAGTGAATAAGCTAGTACCCCAGGTATTAAACACGCTTGTATAAACCCAATAGCTTTTTTGGTTTGTATTTGAACATCATTTTCAACTAATTTTGATGAATCAATCTCATCAGATGTTTCTAATCCAACATGATTTGGATGAATAATCAGACAAAAAAAAACAATTACACCACCACAGAATAATAGAACACTGTTTAAGAGCATCCCATTTGGATAACCATAATTTAATGATGAAGCAACAATAAGCGAACCAAATATATTTCCAACAGATGCATTTCCGCTCCATAATCCAAATACTAAGCCTCCTGATGATTTATTAAACCAGTTACCCATTATTGCAACAGTTGCAGGCCAACCGATTGACTGAAACAAACCATTAAGAAAAAAAAGACTGTAGTAGTAATACTTATTTTGCATGTGTATTACATCATTTAAATACCCAAATAAAAATGTAATAATAGCAGAGCCACACATTCCAAATGTTAACATATAACGCAAATTAATTCTATCCCCTAGTACCCCACTAATAAACAATCCGACTGCATAAGCAAACATGAATAATGTATCAAGTATACCAAGGAATACATTTGCATCATTAAGAGTTTCAAACATATGTTCTTTATTCCAAGTCTTATAAGGATAATATGGTTCAGTTGAGTTCTGAGAGTTTTGAGGAGTAATTGATTTTGCCATTGTGTCTTTAATATTACTAAAAGCCTTTCTACATGCATGAAAAAATGCATATGCAAAAAATGTTAAAACAAAAACAAAAAAATGATGCCAAGTCCATTTTCGAATTGTTGTTATTGTATCCTTAAAAACTGATGCCATCTATAATATAAAATTCAATATAACATTAATATAAAATTTAAATATATATATATATATATATATATATATATATATATATATATATATATATATATATATATATATATATATATATATATATAGATATATATATGCGGTAGTGGTGTAGTGGTAGAGCGCTCGCTTCATAAGCAAGAGGTTCCGAGTTCGAATCCCACCACGCCCCTGGTAGAACCGGGGCGCTCAACTTGTTTATCTGCGCAGTGGCCTTGTTTGTCAAGGTTCGTGTTTCGGAGTTATAGAGTTGAGAGAGGGTTATAACCACAATTAAGTAGCCTCCTTGTCGTTAGTGGCCTTCTGGGCCTTGGGGAGGTGAATTAACAACAAAATATATATATATATATATATATATATATATATATATATATATATATATATATATATATATATATATATATATATATATATATATATATATATATATATATATATATATACACACACACACACACACAAACATTGAATATAAAAGTGCTACTAATAAAATATTATAAAACAAAATCAGGGTTGGCAAAAACCCAAGTTAAACTAAAAAATCTGACCCAATGGTTTTTTTTAGGTAATTTGGATTTTTTTGAGTTTTATTCTTATTTTATACCTGTTAAAACTTTTTTTTGTTTAATAATATTGAAATCTATTATAACTTTCTACTTTAACTTTATTTAAAATATATTTTACTAAAGTTTTTTTATGACTATTGTCATGGTTTGCTAACAAGATACAGTGTCCGACAAAAAAAAAAGCTTAGATAGACATGCAAGAGAACTCAACTAAATTTCTACAACTGATATAGAAAAAAATAAACAAAAAATTTTTATTTGGTGCATTGATTCTTAGATAGAAAAAAAACAAGAAAAAAATGACAAAAATTTGAGAATTTTTATTGAAATAATGAAATAGACCAAACTAATACTTTGTGGTGAAGCCACGGCTTTCGATCACTGCCTTGCACCGACGAGGCATACTCTCAACAAGTGATTGTAAGAGTTCCCCAGAAATGTTCTTCCATTGATTTCGAAGAATTTGAAACAACTCTTCTTCATTTTTTGGAGCTCTTGTCTTGATTCCATGATCCAATACACTCCAGAGATTCTCGATAGGGTTCAGATCAGGACTTTGAGCTGGCCAAGAAAGAACCACTAATTTTTTGTTCTTCAAATAATTTTTCACATTGTTTGCCGTATGTTTCGGGTCATTATCTTGCTGAAAGACCCAACTTTTATCTTTAAAGAGCTCATTTGCACTAGGTATCAGTTGATGAATTAAGATTTGTTTGTACATTTTACTGTCCATAATACCAGGAATTTTATACAAACGACCAACACCCAATGAAGTAAAACATCCCCATACATTCACTTTTTTATCATGCTTTACTGTTGGCTGTGTTACTAATGGATTGTAATGTTCATTATGTAACCGCCAAACACATGACCGTCCACTGAAGCGCAAACAAAATGGTGACTCATCACTCCATAAAACATTTTTCTATTGTTCGATTGTCCAATTCTGATATTGCTTTGCCCATTGAAGTCTTATTTCCGGTTACTTTCAGAAATAAATGGTTTTTTAACGCTCCAGTAAGATTTAAATTTCCCAATAGAATGGATCCTTTGAAGAACTGTCTGTTCGTCAACATCCAGTTTAAAATACCTTTTTATTTCAGCTGCTGTTATCTTTCTATTCTTTCGAACCTCTCTTATAATTAATTTGTCCTCTCTGGCAGTTGTTTTATGCCTTCTTCCGCTTTCTTCTTTGCGTTTAAAACTTCCCGTCAAATAATACTTGAACAAAAATCTTTGAATTGTAGTGCACCCTCGATTCAATTTTTTTCCAATTTCATGGTCAGTGTATCCACTTTCATGCCATGCCACAATTTGGCCCTTTTCAAACTCAGTAAGTTGTTTTCTTATCTTTTTTTGAGAAAAATAATTTAGAATAATGTTTTTGCTCACAATAAATATTTTTTATCACAGCTCGCCAAAAATTTGTCCGGAATTCAACATGTCAAGCTCTAATTGACAAATAATAAAATGTTGTAAACATGTGGTTGTAGTTTGTCCAAAGATATTTCTAGAATATTAAAGATACACTATTGAAATGAATTATCTCTTCCTGAAATAGTATTAAAAAATATATGTATTGTAAAGAATATTTGATTGTCATTCTTTTTTGTTGTAATTTTTTGAGAGTTTACCTAAGCTTTTTTTTTGTTGGACACTGTAGAACAAGCAAAGCTTCATTTAAAACATTCCTAAGAAAGGTTATAATCTCAATCTGTCAAAATATTTGAATAAAAACTCTGACAATCTATTTATAAATAATGATTTATTATATGTACTTAGATTATTAAATGTACTTTGACATCTGATAGTTCTGTAAGTTTGCCAACACCTTAAAAAATAACACAGTTTTTCTTAAGTGCGAATGCATTATTTAAAGCATCTGAAAATCAAGAGTTCATAAACATGATTAATTCATTGAGACCAGGATACAATACACCTAACCAAAAAGTTCTTGGAGGAGATCTCCTAAAAAAAGTTTACAATAATGTAAACAAAAAAAAAATGATGGATCAACTTACCTAAGAAGAGAAAACAATAACAATAATGCAAGATGGATGGAGTAGTTCAACCACATGTAAATATTATTTTGTATTTGAGAATTATTAACTTCAGGTATAAAAAATATATAAAAGTTTAAGACTAACTATTAAATTTTTCTTTGGAGGCTTAATTGCATGAGAAAGAAGGGTGTATACCTAGCTACCAAACAATACCCAATGGAACTCTCAAAATGTCTGTATAAAAGCATACATAAAAAGCTACTTTATTTATAGAAATTGCAGATAATTATGATATACCTATCAAAATCAGAAAAATTATATAGGCTTCAAACCCTACTCAAAATATTTGGTGCCTTTTTAGATCAACTATTCAATTTTTTTAAAATTAAAGTTTTTATTACAAAATAAGACAATAAGACATAAAGAAAAAATTATAAAAATATAATTTGATTAAATAAATAAAAACAATCTTTTTTTGAGATGCTAAAAGACAACAGCCATCTAACAGAATGTGTTGAGTTGTGGCGCTCACTTCTTAGCAACCCTGAACTAAATCATTAT